>NW_007253894.1:875720-922733 GCF_000164805.1 Carlito syrichta
GGTCTTTGGATGGAGTGTTTTGTAGGTATCAATTAAGTCCATTTGGTCCAGAGTCACATTGAGGTTCCAGATCTCCTTGCTGATTTTTTGTCCTGATGATCTGTCTAGGGTTGTGAGTGGGGTAATAAAGTCCCCAGTTACGATGGTGTTAGAGTCAATATCTTTCTTTAGTTTTCCTAGAAGTTGCTTTATGAAAGTTGATGCACCTATGTTGGGTGCATAAATGTTTAGGATAGATATTTCTTGTTGGTGGAGTGAACCTTTTAGCTTGAGGACCAAAATATAGAACTAACCCAAACTCTTAAAAACACAGAAAATAAGCTCAAAAAGACAGAACAAAACCTTCAAGAGATGAGCAATTACTTCAAGAGACTGAACCTAAGAGTAATTGGCCTTCCTGAGGCAGAAAGAGAGACAGAGACTACACTAGAACAAACTTTTCATGAGATCATTCAAGAAAACTTCCCTTATCTAATCAGTGATGCAAAAATTCAAACACAAGAGATTCAGAGAACCCCTGCAAGACAACAAATGAGAAGACCAACTCCTAGATACATAATCATTCACCTAAACAAAGTAGGCATAAAAGAAAAAATTCTAAAGGCAGCATGAGAAGAAGCCCAGATCACCTACCATGGAATACCAATTAAAATAGCAGCAGATTTATCTACAGAAACCCTCCAGGCTAGGAGAGCTTGGAGCCCTATCTTCAAAGTCCTAAAAGATAAACAATTTCAACCAAGAATAACCTACCCAGCCAAGTTAAGCTTCAACAGCGAGGGAGAATTGAAATCTTTCCCAGATATCCAATCCCTAAGAACTTATGCTGCCACCAAACCACCTCTACATGAAACACTTAAGAAAGTACTAAACATAGAAGAAAAGGAAAAAAGAACAACATTCTTCATAAGAGTACAGGAAAAATAATAAAATACACATGAACCTACCCCAAAACCAAAAGAAAGACAAAAAACCAAGTGGAAGAACAACAACTCTATAAAAACTCTATGATAGGGACGAACTCTCACATTTCAATAATTATCCTGAATGTGAATAGACTAAATGCACCCTGAAAAGACATAGAATGACAAAATGGATAAAATATCACCAGGCAACAATATACTGCCTTCAAGAGACCCATCTCACTAGAAAGGACTGCACAGACTCAGAGTAAGAAGATGAGAAATAAATTTTCAGGCGAATGGAACACAAAAGAAAGGAGGAGTCGCAATCCTAATTTCAGACAAAATACCATTTAAGCTATCAAAAATTTAAAAAGATACAGAGGGCCACTATATAATCTTTTTCTTTTTTTTAACTTTAAAGATGTGGGGTACAATTCAGGACTATTTACGTAAGTGGTCATCGTACAGGTAAAGTCAGTACCATAAAGTTTGCAGGAACACATGACAAAGTCTAACTTGTTAACATTTCTGCAGTTTCTACCAAGCAAAAAAACCCAACTGGCTAATAGGATATAAGAATTTTTAATACAGGTAGAACATTTCTGAGGTCTTGTGAAACCAAAATAATTATGATACAGCCTAAAAGCATTGGTATGTTTTCTACTAAAATGTGACCAATTGACCTCCCAGATTGGGACATTTAATGTAGCCTTGCTGCATGGCAGAGTTTTTACAGAAAAAGACATCGAGAGAGTCATACTGTCCCTAATTATTCTCTACTAAAGAATAGTCTATGTTAGCGAGTTGTCCCTGGAGACTACATTAAGCATTTTTTCTCATACTTAAAAAGCATTTTTAGTATATTTTAAAAGCAAAATAAAACCAGGTACAGTGGTTCATGCCTGTAATCCAAGCACTTTGGGAGGCCGAGGTGGGAGGATTGCTTGAGTTCAGGAGTTTGAGGCAGCCAGGCAACATAGCAAGACCTTGTCTCTACAAAAACTCAAAAAATTAACCAGGTATAGTGGTGCCCGCTTGTGGTTCCAACTACTCAGGAGGCTGAGGTGGGAGGATCACCTGAGCCCAGGAGTTTGAGGCTGTGTCGAGTCATAATCATGCCTTCCAACCTGGAAGACAGAGTGAGGCCCTGACTAAAAAATTAAATAAAGTAAAAAAATACTCCTTGAGTAGGTCCTTACTGTGTGCCAGCATTAATTTGCCTTACATATGCTAACACATTTGGTCCCCACAGATAAGTCTCCCAGCCCGTGAATGACAGAGGCATTCTTACTTAGGCAATAGACCCAGGATGCTACACCCAAACCAGTTTTGTGAAGGGACTCCAGTGATAGAGTCTTCATTTCTACCCTACAATGGGACTGGATTTCACAGAAGGAAAATAGGCTCCAAGCCTTTGTTCCTAGATACCTTATTTTCTGATGCTTTAAGTCCTATAATTAGAAATCAATTTCTGTACTTGCCCTTGTTAAAATGCATATACAGTTTCCAATTCCTGGCAGGCACCAGCACATTAGTGTGAAAGTGTTCATTAGATTGTTTTTCAAATGGAAGGCAAGAAAGCAGGTTCCCACAGGAGAGTGGCCCAGGACGGACCTGCTGTGGCAAAAGAGAGAGAGAAGAGCCAGGACCAACCTTGTCAGAGCCACAGTGAGTGCACCTTGAGGCAAAGAGCAGAGAAGTAGAGTGAGCATCTGTAACGGATTACAAATAGGAGGTAAATCTTACCTCCTTTGTTTTTCCTTCTTGCATTCATTCAATATTCTTTCATTCGTTCAATAAGGATTAATGCGTGTTGAAATAAAGACAGAAAAGGTACAGTCTGAGTAAGAGGAGAAACACATAGAAGGTCACTGTGATTAAAAATGAGCCCAGGTTCAGTGGTTCATGCCTGTAACCCAAGCAATTTTGGAGGCTAAGGCAGGAGGATTGTTTGAGCCCAGGAGTTTGAGACTAGCCTGGGCCACACAGTGAGACCAAGTCTTTACCAAAAATAAAAATAATTTAAAGATGATAAGTCCTCCAAAGAACCAAGTAATGGGAGCACAAAGAGACCCACCAAGGATCCACAAGGAACTCAAATGTGCAGAAAAGAAAAAAACAAATAGCCCCATTACAAAGTGGGCAAAAGATATGAATAGACAGTTCTCAAAAGAAGACATACGAGCAGCCAACAGATACATGAAAAAAATGTCCAGCTTCACTAGTCATCAAGGAGAGGCAAATTAAAACTACACTGAGGTACCACCTAACTCCAGTCAGAATGGCCATCATCAATAACTCAAAAAATAACAGATGCTGGAGAGGATGTGGCGAAAAGGGAAAACTTCTACACTGTTGGTGGGAGTGTAAACTAGTACAGCCTCTGTGGAAAACAGTGTGGCGTTTCCTAAAAGTTCTAAAAATCGACCTTCCATATGACCCTGCAGTCCCCCTACTGGGAATATACCCGGAAGAACTGAGATCACTCTAAAAAAAGATACCTGCACATATATGTTTATCACAGCATTTTTCACAATAGCAAGAACATGGAACCAACTGTGCTGCCCATCAAAAGAGGACTGAATTAAAAAATGTGGTGCATATGCACAATGGAATATTACGCAGTCATAAAGAAGAAGAAAATCATAAACTTCACAGCACAGATACTGGATGGAATTAGAGTTTATAATACTGAGTGATCTTTCATGGAAACAGAGATCTGAGTATCACATGTTCTCACTCATAAGTGGACCTTGAACAACTACCGTAATACTATAATAAAAGGATTGACAGTATGGGGAAACCTCCGTGGTGGAGGGTCAGGGAGGTGGGATTGACAGTAGTAGAGATCTGCCTGGGGAGGGGGGCACACTTCATCAACAAGGGTACCTGCACAATGAATATTTGTATACCTAACCCTGAATTATACCCCACAATTTAAATAAATAAAATATTTTTTTAAAAACAAAGAAAACCTGAAGAATCCTGTAAAGGGACCAGAGGAAATCCTGCTAGACCAGAAACAGGGTTTATTAAGATACAACTGCGGCAAAGTCCCAATCTCTGTCTTTTGTATGGCTGCATAGTATTTCATCATTATATGTACCACAGTTTTAAAAATCCCATTCAGTTTTTAATGGATCTGGAGTCTATCATACTAAGTAATCTATCACAAAAACAAAGAACTGAATACCACATGAGCTCCCTCATAAGTGGACCCTGAACACCTATCATAATACTACAAAAAAGTGGTTGACAGTATCAAGACACTACCGGGGGGTGGCACATAACTTCAATATGAATGCCTGATCCTAAATCAAGTGAAGTGAGGTCCAATCGGAGGCTCAAAACTTTGCCTGTACCTAAACCACATATATATACAATCCTGACTTATATTCCACAACTTAAAAAAAAAAAAGAAAAAGAAACTAACAAGTAAAAAAAAAAAAGACATTACATCTGAGTTCTGTTATGAGAAGTTGAGGGTAAAAGAGCACAGTGGAAAAACTCAGGTCTCTAGAGCTCCTCACCAACATTCTTGCCTTTGGAAATCACAAGAGCAGCTGAGACCACCAGCCCATCACACAAGTCAGACTCCAAGACTGGTGAGTGGGGACACGCTCTCAGCTATGCTGCTGGGCACAGAGAGGTCAGGTCCTGTGAAGTGGAGGTGGGTGCCCAGGATGGACATCCAGGGATCCTGGGTGACTTTGATCTGCCCTGACCTCTGTGGTCTTTTTTTTCCACAACCCCCAGCCTCACAGCCCCAGGACTACAGTGGAGAATTTCATCCACATAGGCATGGCTGGCTTGATTTCTGTGGGCCCCGGGCTTCTGCTATTTGAGGCTTGGCAGAAACCCTAAAGATGTAGCTAGGAGATAAACAAGAAAAAGAACAATGTGCCACTTAAAGTGGTAGAGCCTTGGAAACAAAACTGATGATTCCAGGCGGTTCTGGAAGAAAGTCTGGAAGATATACTGGAAAAATGTCTGCTGAAAATATTGAGGGAAGTAACCATGGATGAGATGCAGGTAACTTTGTGTGGAGAAAAGAGGGTGTCTGTGGAGGACTCTTCCTTCAGTAAACTGTGGTTCTTTCTTCCTTCCTGTTGTTGACTTCCCCTGACATCCCTCTTCCATCTTTTTTCCTCCTCAATGACATGAGGCTACATTCCCCATGGCAGGTTTGGGTTTACACCTCTGTGACCCTATGCTTTGCTTCTCTTTCATGTCATACGTTCTTCTTTATTTCTAACTGTCATATTCCCTGATGTGTGCTGGGATTATCTATCTCTTCCGCTCATAACATGGAACTTGGTTGAAATGACTGAATAAATGGAAAGCATCAGATTCTTGTCCAGAAAAACTAAGTCCTAAACGATGTCTTAGCACCAGTCACTCTTCATCAAATGTTGCCTTTAACATTTATCTGGAAATGTCATCATGGAATCAGCACACAGGTGTCTGAAGAAACAGCTCAGTGGTGGACTGATAATCGAGCTCTCTAAAAAGTAATGTCCACGAAACCTTGGTTTGTGGCATTTACCTACTACTGTATTGCAAAGACTGCCTCTGTGACCAGCATCAACGTGCCAATGTGACATCACTGAATGACGATTTTGGAAAGTCATGGACAGAATTTTTCTCCTTAAGTGTGTATGGGCCAGTTACAGTTTACCTCTGCGATATGCTCGAAGTGTACATTTAAATAAAATGTACATACAAGCCGGGCTCGGCGGCTCAGCCTGTAATCCCGCGCCTTTGGGAGGCTGAGGTGAGTGGATTGCCTGAGCCCACGGGTTTGAGACCTGACTGGGCAGCGAGACCTTATCTCTACAATAAATCAAAAAATCAGCCGGGCATGGTAGTGCACGCCTGTAGTTCTGGCTACTTGGAAGGCTGAGGCGGAAGGATCGCCGGAGCCCAGCAGGTCGAGGCTGCGGTGGCCGGGAGCGGCCACTGCACTCTAGTCTGGGTGACAGAGTGAGACTCCAACTCAAAAAAAAAAAATGTACATACAACATTTTATTTAAAGGTTATAAAAAAAATTCCCCATACAGGTCCTTATGATGTATGCAGAAACCCTGAGATAGAGAGCTGTGCGTCTGAGTAGGCAGCTATTGCCTGATTCTGGGATCACCAAGGTCTGTCAAAGGCTTCCTGACCTAAACATAAGGTTATTTTCCAGAAGAAAATCAGTTTGGGACTCCATGCTCAAGAAGCCTGATTGCCTAAGCTTGTTGCATTGAGAGCATCTACTCCAAGTTCAACTTCCTTCCTCTTCTCATGTTTTCTCACCATGTCACTATTTATTTTAGTATCTACTTCATTACAATCCTCTGAAATTTCTAGTTGGTTTTGTGGAGGAAAAATAAGTAACATCTCTGATGCATGGTACATGAAAAACGACTAAGAAACAATTGATACAATGTTAAAAATGAGAAAATAACAATACATGCACACCCTTGCAATGTATTATACACATATTATATACACAATTTACTATACATATATTATACACATATAGATATAACCTTACATGTTTTGACTCCTATTGAAATAAAAAATTGTTTAAATTAAATGAACTAATTACAGAAGCAAGTTTTAGAACACACTGCCCTAGCCGGGCTCGGTGGCTCAGCCTATAATCCTGCGCCTTTGGGAGGCTGAGGTGAGTGGATTGCCTGAGCCCGCAGGTTTGAGACCTGCCTGGACAACTTGGCGAGACCTCATCTCTACAATAAATCAAAAAATTAGCCGGACGTGGTAGCACATGACTGTAGTTCCAGCTATTTGGAAGGCTGAGGGGGAAGGATCGCATGAGCCCCAGCAGGTCGAGGCTGCAGTGGCCGGAAGCGGCCACTGCACTCCAGTCTGGGCAACAGAGTGAGACTCCAACTCAAAAAATAAATAAATAAATAATAAAATAAAACACACTGCCCAAAAAAATCAGAGGTCCACAACTTTAACAATTTGATTCCTTTCCAATTAAAATAGCTCTGAAAAAATTAGAAAACAATCTGCAAATTTCTGCAGGTAAAAGATGTGGCTGCCAGACATGGTGGTTCACACTTGTAATCTCAGCACTTTGGGAAGCTGAGGCGAGAAGATTGCTTGAGCCCAGGAGTTCAAGACCAGCCTGGGCAACATGGTGAGACCTTGTCTCTATATAACACAAAAACAAAAACATGACTTATGAATAGAAAATACCTGCAATAAGAAAAGGGGAATGCAAGACCTTCTGGTCTCACTCAGCATTGCAAAAATCTCCAGTCAGGAATAGCAACAGCCTTTAAAGAAAAGCAAGTTACAAATTCACCCTCACAGCTCTGTCCTGAAAATGTGAAGATGTGCTCTATTTTGCTCAGTAAACCATTTCTTTTTGTAACTGACCGCAGGAAAGAAAGGCTAGAATTTCTTGGAGGGCTTGGGCTCTCAGACATTTGTGTTCGCTGTAAGGGATAAAGGCAAATGATGAGTGGGAAGAATTGAAAGATGAGATCCTCAGCTTGGATTTATCTAAGCAAAAAACTTTGAATATTCTGCAAAGCAGGGAGCTCCATGAAGGTCCAGCAGGTGCCAGGTTAGATATGGACACTGCGCAGATGCTCTCAGACAACCTGGACACCTTCTGAGACTTCTTTGCACTTTTGAGAGACACCAGTGGCTGTGTGCTCCTCCTCCCTAACAGCCAGCACTGATTCTTCTCTGTTGGAGGACTTCAAGAAGGCTAGGACCTGTCCCATCTGGGAATCTGCACACTCAGAGGGGCTCTTACCCAGTACCTGACAAGGTGGGGTTTCTATCTCCTGACCGGTGTGATCTCCCCGGACTTTGCTTAATACTTTATGTGCCCTTGCTGGGTCTCTCCTTCCCCTTCCAATCTCAACTCCTCTAATGAATTTTCCTGGGAATACCTCCTAAATATGTCCTGTTCACATGTAGCCTCTTCTCAGAACCTAGAATGGAAACTGACATCAGTGTGCCTGGAGGAGGGGCCACAGCAGGCCTCCTAAAATTATTCTTGGCTACGTGGCTTGAGTCAATCAAGAACTCCCTCATAGAAGCAGAGAGAAAAATACTGGTTACAGAGGCTGAGGAAGGAGGAATGGGGAGATGACAGGCAAAGAGTACAAAATCTCGGACTGGAGGCGAGCACTTTTTTTCTTTTTTTTCTGAGCTTGATTGAACAGTGTGATGAATATAATTAATAATGGACTATTATTCCCCATTTCAAAATTGCTAAGAGTACATTTCAAATGTTCTCTCCACAAAAAATGCTAAGTATTTGAGGTGATTGATGTTTACTAGCTTGATTTAATTATTCTACATTATAAATTATAATATCACTGGTACTCTATATATTTATATATTTAATTATAAATTATCCATTTACAATAAAAAAATTAACAATTAAAAACAATGCAACTCTCTGTTTGACCCTCTGACTCTCTCAATGGCAGCTTGTTTTATGTTCCTCACAGAACTACCTTCAGTAATCTATTGACCACTGAATCCTACAGCTCTTTCTTTTCACACTTTTGTATGATTGTGTATAACAAACTACTGCACTTGCAAAAGATAAACTGTGGTGTTTCTAGTTTTAAGGATATGTCTTGCCCTTCTCAATTATGCTGAACTCCTTGGGGGCTAAAATAATTTCTAAAATATTTGTTTGTTGCTTGTTATTCCACCATGTTCCCAATGTTTTCATGTTAATTAAACAGGATTAGACTTCTTTTCATCTCAGGAAAAACCTTACATGGTACCTTGTATATATGTGATGATTAGTAAATACATGTGAATTCCTTTATTACAGGAGTTAGACACAGTATCAAAGAAATCTGCACAACAGAAAGAATGACTGCTAACCCAGAGACAATGACCATGGTTTGTAAACCAAACAGAATGAAAATATGATGAGTCATTACTAGTGCTTTTCCTGTATTGTTTCATCTGGACTACTGAAAGAGTTGTCTAAATAAACTCTAATTCAAGCCCTTTTTCCCTCAGTCTGCATTGCATCTAAAACTATATAGCACATGCAAATCTGATCAGGCTGCGGTTATACTTTAAAAGGTTCAGGTGATTATTGTTGCTACTGCAGGACAACAGACACATTCTTTAGCAAAATTCTTTGTGACTTTACCCCTGCCTTTGTTTCCTGTCTCATCTTTTGCTAGAATCTGCTATATATTGTAGTTTCCACAAGAACATTATTCACCTTATCACTTCACATTAGCCATTTCTTCTCCTGGAATGCCTTTATATATTCCTTTCCCATTCCAGGAAAACTGTTAGTTATCCTGCAAAACTAAACCATGATACCACCTATTGCAAGGAAATATTTTCTTACTCATCTCAGGACAAGCTAACTACTACATCCTCAGTCTTACCTCTATACCTTCTATTGCATTGTCTTTTATTTGTTATCTTTTCTTCCCACCCTAAAAGAAACGATTAACTCCTTTAAGTCAGCATACCTCCAATATATATAATCTTAGCAAAATGTCAGGCACATTAAGATGCTCAGAAAATTTGGAAAAAATGGATGAGAAACCATCTCCAAAGATAACAACATGTGGTAAATTTAGTGTATAATACCAGAAACCTAGAGCAATATTGTTCATTCCGAGTCCTACAGGATTTGGTTCTTCACTCTCAAATGAAAACACACACAGGAGCTTTCCTTCCTGGTACCACATTCCCTGAGCACCAGCCAGCACCACAATATTTATGGTATTAATACCTTCTCTCCAAAGAGCTTCAGGTGCTTTTCAAACCACAGAAAGATCCACAATATATCTCACAACCCTCTGAGATAGGAGAGGCTGAAATTATTTAGTCAAGCTATAATGAAGTCAAAATGAAAAATATAACAATATGAAAGACTAATGTGAGTATGGCTATTAATAAGGACAGCTGTAACCATCAGATCTATTCAGAAAAGAGACAGAAAGAACTGGCAGCAAGATAGAAATAAGAGTGCCCATGTCATTTATTCTGCATTTAAAATGAGATTTGGAAGTTGTGTGTACACACACACACACACACACACACACACAGAGAGAGAGAGAGAGAGAGAGAGAGAGATGTATGAAATAGGTATGGCGGTCAAATGAGATAATAACATATTTATGCAGTATTCACATTGTGCTCTTTATACATCAGAGAAAATGTCTACAAATCAATCCTAGGACATAATGACTTTTTTAAAACTCTTACCCTTCTCAAGTTGGGCTGACTACACACCCTCCTCTGTTTTACCTCTATACCTTCTATTATGTTGTCTTTTATTTTTTGTCATTTCTCCCTGCCCTAAAAAAACATCAACTCCCTAAAGACAGCGTACCTCCAATATGTCTAATCTTAGCAAAATGCCAGGCACATTAAGTTGCCCAGTAAATTTTAAAAGCATTATATAAGTGAAAATGGTTACCAAGCATTAGTTGAATAGTAAATATTGGAAATAATTGAAATATCCAGAAACTTAATTGGGTCAAACGAACAGTGAAAAATAAAGATGTTGGAAATGTTGATGACACAATGTACACAATAAATTATCAATGATAGCTACACTTTGCTAACAGGCAAAAATACGTGTGTTCTGGGTGAGGTGAACAGGAAATGAGAAAATAAAACAGAAGAATGGTATCCTGAATTGTTTCTACCTATTTATTTTACATACTTTTAAATATCTGTAAATGTTGTTTTGATATTTTTGGTGCATTATGTTAGTAATTTTCCGAAGAAGAAGGAGGTCCGTGGGGGTGGGCTAAACCTGATGGCTTGAAGCCAAAGACTAGAGTACAGAAAGGAAAAATAGTAACTTTGCAGTGGAGAAACACAGCAAGCCCACCTCAGCCAAGAGATGGAGATCAACATCCCCAGAGATGTTGCATGGACATCAGCAACCCTTGATGTGATGTGATGTGAAGGCTTCACCTCTATGGTATTCTTTCTAAAACCCCATATTTTCAGTCTAATTATGAGAAAAATATCATATAAACCCCATTTGGGAGACTCACTACAGGCTACCAGGATAGTATTCCTCAAGATTCTGAAGGTCATTAAAAGCAAGGAGAGACAGAAACTGTCACAGACCAGAGGAAACTGGGAAGAAAAGACAAGTCAATACAGTGTGGTGGCCTGGAATAGACCCTGGAACAGAAAAAGGACAAAACATAAAAACTGGTGAAGTACAAATAAAATCTAGAGTTTACCTGAAAGTAGTATACTAATTTCAGTATTTTTGTTTTAAGCAAATATACCACAATTATGTGAGACATTAACTATGGGGGAAATTGAGTAAAGAATATGTGGGAGGGGGATTGCGGGGTCATATGGGGGGTTGGTATTTAGAGCTTTTAGGAATCGCCACACTGTTTTCCACAGAGGTTGCACTAGTTTACACTCCCACCAACAGTGTAGAAGTGTTCCCTCTTTGCCACACCCTCTCCAGCAGCTGTTATTTTTTGACTCTCCAGCAGCTGTTATTTTTTGACTTGTTGATATTGCCATTTTGACTGGAGTTAGGTGGTATCTCAGTGTGGTTTTGATTTGCATCTCCCTGATGGTTAGTGAGGTTGAACATTTCTTCATGTGTTTGTTGGCTGTCTTCCTTTGTGAAGTGTCTGTTCATATCTTTTGCCCATTTTATAATGGGGTTGTTTGAAGAACTCAAATCACTCTGTAAAAATGATACCTGCACATGTATGTTTATCGCAGCATTGTTCACAATTGCAAGAACCTAGAAACAACCATGCTGCCCGTCAAAAGAGGACTGGATTTTTAAAATGTGGTACATATACATGATGGAATACTACGCAGTCATAAAAAAGAACAAAATCATGAATTTCGCAGCAACCTGCATGGAACTAGAGGCTATAATACTGAGTGACCTCTCACAGAAACAAAGATCCGAGTATCACATGTTCTCACTCATATAGTGGCCCTTAAACATCCAATGCAATACTATAAGAAAATGACTGACAGTACTGGGAAACCACGCGGGGGGAGGGAAATGGGATTAACAGTAGCAAATATCTGTCTGGGAACGGGGAAATAAAAAATTAAAAATTAAATTAAATTTAAAAAAAAAATACATGGGAAATCTCTGTACTATCTTTCCCACTTTTCTGTAAGTCTAAAAATATTCCAAAATGTAAAGTTTATTATAAAGGGGAGGAAATTGGGAGTCTATAAAAGAAAAAGTAGACAAGACAGATAAAAGAACAGAAGGAATGTTTTTACAATACCACCTCGAGTGATACAAGAACAACTTAGTCAACACAACTGGGCACTGGAACTATACTGTAGTCGGTTAGGGAAGGAGGATAATGATGAGTTATCATGGGGGGAACTAAGTCCATAAATATCAAACCAGGTTTGACAAAGTGAGTTAACTCAATATATTAGTGTACAAGAAACAGTGTTAATTGAAATTGCCCAACATTTTGTTAGATGAATACTATGTTTCTCTGTCTCCCTTGAGACATGTCGACATTAACAAGCATAGGTTAATCTTTTTTTTTTTAATCTATGAGTAGCAAATGTCATAAAATTCAAAGAAAGCTTCAGTGAGATTGGCTTGGGGTGATGGAGACTGCTATAGAGTTCTGTCTTTCCCTTGAGGAAGGGATAAGGGACAGAGTGGATTAGCAAAAAAGCCCCTGAGCACTAGTAACCTTTCTCCAAACACAAACATTTATCCAACTAGAATATTAAGCTATTAAAAGTCTGTTAATATTCCATTGTGTATATGTACCCCATTTTTAAATCCAGTCCAGCACAAAGAAGGACAAACATATGGACTTCACAGCAACTTGGATGGAATTAGAGTTGATCATACTCAGTGATCTATCACAGAAACAAAGAACAGAGTACCATATGTTCTCACCCATAAGCGGACCTTGAACAATTATAATACTATAAGAAAGGGATTGGCAGTAGTGGGAAACTGCCAGGGGAGGGGGGTGAGAATGGCAGTTGCAGGAAACTGCTAGGAGAGTGAGGGGCATACCTCATCAGCAATTATACCTGCATAATCAATGTTTGTATACCCGACCCTGAATTGTGCCCCACATCTTTATAATTTAAAAAATGAAAAAAAAATCTCTTAGCCCGAGGTCCTGACAACTACCATCTTCTTTTTGAAAGTTGGGACAAAAACAAATTGAAACTGTGCAAAGATCAACAACTTTAAAGTCAAGTCTGTAGAGTGAGAGACAGCTAACTCAACCACCCCTCATGATTTTATCTATTTCTTTGGGTTGGTATTCATCCTTATGCCAATGAGAACGCTGAGGCTCACAGAAGACATTCAGTGTCTCCCAAAATAAGACCAGGATCTACACACACACACACACACACACACACACACACACACACACACACAAACGCACGCACACGCGCGCACACACACACACAATGAATATACTGAACAAATAATCATTTCCCACAAAACGATATTTCTTAATCACATTTCTTGGCCATTAATGTAACTTTTTTGTGCAATTGAGTGCAGTAAATTCTTCATTTTCTCATATCTACTCAACGTGTTTCTTAAATTTCTTCTTTAAAATGGTCGAGCCTTATTATGGAAAGAAAGTTGTACAAACCCAGGAGACACTAAAATCAGCAATGCTGGTATGAAGTGAGTGCCTGACCACTTTTTAAATGGTTCTGATTAGGCCGAGGTGAGGGGATTGCCTGAGCCCACGGGTTCGAGAACAGCCTGGGTAAGTTGGTAAGACCTTGTCTCTATAATAAATCAGAAAATGAGCTGGGTGTGGTAGTGCACGCCTGTAGTTCTTGCTACTTGGAAGGCTGAGGCGGAAGGATCACCTGAGCCCAGAAGGTCGACACTGGGGTGGCCGTGAGCACTCTAGCCTGGGCAATGGAGTGAGATTCCAACTTAAAAAAAATGGTTCTAATTTTATGACTTTTGTTTGCCTGTATCCACATCTTTTGTTATTTGTTCTGAGAAACGGTATATAAAACTCCATAAATTTTGAGAATAAGATATCTAGACCAAGAAATTCTTTAAATTTTTAGACATAAAATTCTTTCCCACTAGGGCTAGAACAAATGTCACCTCTGACTTGCTGAAAGTTTTGGCTACATTTCATAATCTTTATCAAGAAGGATGATAACAAGCTAATCTCTAGTTCTGACTTAGTAATAATAATGACCATAATTTCTTGAGTACATATTATTTGCTTGTCTATAATAGATAATTTGCATATCTTAGTACTATTTCACTTTAACATTTACAACAACCCAAAGAGGTCTGTATTATTAATCATTTTTTGAATAATGAAGTTCAGGGAAGAGATATAAAGAGAAGAGTCTTTGAACCTAATCACTTGCAACATACACAATCTGTTTTGCTCTCTCTCCTGAGCTGTAGGTGGGAAATACCATAGCACACAGAGTTTGATCCACTGGTTTCTTATCATCAGAATAAGGTGCTCCCAAACCTAAATGATACTCTGCTTATTACAAGTAGAGGCCGTAGAAAAGATCACCTTTGATGGGAAGTTTCCTCCTGCACCAACAACCCAATGGGGGTACAAACTGTCTCTGAAGATGTACCCAAACGCCTGGCTGGTCCAGCAACCCCCAGCACCATCTTCCCTGGATCTATCAGAACATCTCCCCTGTCTCCACCTTCTGACCTTTTAAAATATCAGCGTAGAAGAGTGACAGACATCTCAAGAATATCAAGCATAACATAGAAAAGTAAACATGAGGTCATTTTGAAGAAAGATTGACAGAGCTTAGAAAGCAAAAAAGAGGTCCTCAATTGAGAGATAAATGTGCCTAAAGGATCTATTATTTTCACAAATGACAGATCACAGATCAGATTATTTTGCCATTTAAGGTTCTGATTTCTCAAAGTGAGAAAAGGACTGATTTGACCACAATTAGAAAACAAAAATAAGCTTTTATTTTCTAAGCACGTACTTTCATCTAAGTGAAAAACTGCCTCAAACAACTGCAGAATATCATTAACTGATGTCTATGTACTGAACTGTGAATATTCCAGAAAAAAAGGAAGATCTCCTTACAGAAAATTTGGTAAGCCCACTTCTTACTCTTAGAGTGAGAGCTTTTACAAATTGTCATTTAAATTACAAGTATGCTGTAGGTGCCAAGAGCAGTTGAGAAGGAGGCAGTAGCGGTCCCTTTGCAAAAACAGACTTCATGAGCAGAGAGGAGCCACTGTGGATAGAGAATGCTTCTCCTAGGGTTCAAGTGTCCTAGTCAAACCTTCAGCCTGCATGTCATTGAGCAAAGGACCAGCTAAGACAAATGAGAGAAATCGCAGGTGGACTATGAGAATTGGAGAAATACAGACCATCTCATTGGAAAGGAAGAAAAGGAAGGAATGAGTATCCCATGTCTTCTGTATCACTTCTATTGCTCTTCATAGGTTTTGAGAAACAAAGTGAATAGAGGGAAATGTGTCACTTCTATTGAGACATTTCCCAAACGTGGAAAACTGTCTCCTTGCGAGCATACTTTCTTAACATTATTTCAGAGCAGTGATCTAAAATGTCCAGTATTTATACTATCCAAGAATTTAAGTTGTGTATATTTCCTCACGATTTGAAAGATTTCTGACCCTGAAATTCCACCTTTCTATACAAAATTCCAAACAACACATGCAAAACAGTGCTGTGGCTCACCATGTTCAATGAGTTCGGTGAGACCTCCTTTGATTGCTTCTTTGATTGCTTCTACTCAACCACCTCATATTAGTACCACTGGCGATCCGAGGAAGAACAAGAGAAACTTAGTTCAAGTTCATTAGGACTACCAACAAAAAAATTCACAACGCACACATATATCAGTCAATCCGTTGTGTTCCTAAACCAGGGGCAGAATATTTCTTTTCAAATGTTGATTTGAACTTGTAGTTGGCAATCCCTTACAATCATTCTGCCAGTTTCCAATTTTCTCACTGAAAAGTAGAGTTTAGTATTTGTGCTGGGTTCTATATATTGCTCTTTTAGAAATGCATTTCTTCTGAAATAAATTGGAAAAAGAAAGAAGGGCAAGATACACCAGACTTTTGGCCCTTCTTCTAATTGAGAATGACAACCAAAGCCATTTCAGTTGCATTCAGTTGTCACTCTGTTACTCCCAACAAAACAGAAATGTTCAGGCTCAAAAGTAACTACACACAAATAACTATCAATTGAGGACCCATTATATATCAGACAATGTTTTGAGTTCTGGGACAAATCTAACAACCCTCAAAGGAACTATAATTAATGACGCACGAGGTCCTGGCTCATGTAGAAAAAAATTGATACAAGAAAAAGTCTACAAAATATGTTTTAATTATTTTAGTATACTCTGATTTTCTAGAAATTCTACTCCTGTTCAGTTTAAATTGAGGGACAATTTCATTCTGAGGAATCAGAACTTTACTAGGAGTTGTTCATTTTGGAAACAGCACCATTTATAACAATACCATTCAGAGTAATTGGTTCTTTTAGTCATAGGTTGTGATTATTTTATTTTTTTAATTTTTATTTTTTTGAGTTGGATTCTCACTCAGTCGCCCAGACTGGAGTGCAGTGGCCGCTCCCGGCCACCACAGCCTCGACCTGCTGGGCTCCGGCGATCCTTCCGCCTCAGCCTTCCAAGTAGCCGGAATTACAGGCATGCACTACCATGCCCGGCTGATTTTTTTGATTTATTGTAGAGATGAGGTCTCGCTGCCCAGGCGGGTCCCGAACCCGCGGGCTCAGGCAATCCACTCACTTCAGCCTCCCAAAGGCGCGGGATTACAGGCTGAGCCACTGAGCCCAGTGGTTGTGATTATTCTAAGTGGAGGTGAACATATTTCACCACTTCATTGTGTCCCCCTCACATGAGAGTGCCAGAACATTTCTATATTAAAATATACTATGTAATCATAAATTACTTTTGGGTTATGTCTTCCCTATATTATAGAGTATAGATTAATTCTTGTGAAATTATGCGTACAGATGTTTATCTATGAATATGATTTCAAAATAGTTCAGGGCATTTATAAAATATTTGTTATGAAAGAGAACATTGGATCTGATAGGGTTGAGAATTATTGCTACTTGATTTGATTTATGAGTAGCAGAATAAGTGAAAATATAAAGAAATGTATAGAGATTTTAGTAAATGATCAAAGAATCTGTATGACGTATTTTTAATCGAATGCATGAATTTAATGTTAATACAAGTAGCCAAAGATCTCCATGTCTTTTGTTGTGCTGTGTTCCTCTCTTTGCTAGAATTCATCGAAGAGCCACATTAAAATCATAAATACTGGAAGCCAAGATGAAATAGAAAAAACAAACAGAATTCTTTTTCCGGATTACAATTAGTTCGCAAATATGCTGTTTGAAGCTAGGTCAGGAATGGTTTAGATAAATAAGGCTCCTACGAGTTGGTGTGTCTTATTGCTACGTGCCCTTCTTTAAATGCAGAAACTAATTGAAACGGTTACTTTTGAAATATTTAAACTAAATGTTTGCCATTCTCTTTGCCTCTCTTATCTCACTGTAAACTCTTTCTTTAAATTAGGAATGACTTCCATTTCCCCTGCATGGTACACACTTCTCCCCGAAGTCTGCAATTTAATTTCCACCTCCATAATTTTAAATATTTTAAAGTCATAATTTTACACTCTCAATTTTCCTCCAGAATTGCTTTCAGTAATGGCTTCCTAACTCCATTATCTTAGAATTACATTTTTCACATTTATGGATTTGCCTTTTAAAAGCAAAACAAAACAAAAAGCCATAAAATGAAGAGATGGGAGTAGAATCACAGGCTATGCCAGAGCCAGTGGCAGTGATCACAAATATACCCTAATGTGCTTAGTCAAGGTGAGGTTTATCACAGTTATGTTATTCTATTTTAGAGGTATATTCCACAGAGTAGCAGTTAGGAGAACAAAGGATCTTTTTTGCATGTCAGTGGATTCAGTTGTATTCAACAGCAAAAATAATTTACTCACAGGCTTAAATTAGACATCTAAGTGATACACATAAATAAATCACTGATGACTTGAGCAACCAAGGATAGCCACACAGATGGTGATTTGTGATTTCTCTGTGATATACCACAAACAAAACGAAAAACCTCACTGCATATTTTAAGAAAAGATTCATTTTCTTGGTGCAAAGTTGCCTATAAAATCATATAAGTCAAAATCACTTTTAAATAATAGAATTTAAGAATACTCTAACCCCAAGGAATAATTTAATATGACATAACCAGTTACCCATCCTTCCTTTCCCTCTCTTAAAATACCATTTGGACCCTGAAAATAAAATGTATCTTCTTTAACATTTTAAAAATAAAAGGTAGAAAAGTAGGCTTTCAAACTAATCTGTATGAAATAAAATGTTTTCCAGAAACCATGACTCAAACCATTTTATCATCTCAACAAGAAGCAGCGATGTATTCAATTTATAAAGGAATACAAAAAGTATATCTTCTTGATGTTTAGACAAGAGTCAAACCACAGAATCATATTTTCTAATGAGTCATTAGACTTGAGATCTTAGCTTGATCTTTTGTAGTGAATAAATGGTTGACCAACAAACCTATTAAGGGCATAAACTTTACTTTTTTCTTTTTCTTTTAAATCAGAGTCTCTGTCAGCCAGGCTAGAGTGCAGTGGCACACTCACAGCTACCGCAGCCTTGACTAGCTGGGCTCAGGCAATCCTTTTCACCTCAGCCTTCCAGGTAGCTGGAACTATACAGGCTCACGCCACTGCATCTGGCTAATTTTTTAATCTATTGTAGAGATAACATCCTGCTGAGTTGCCCAGGTTGGTCTCGAATCCCTTGCCTCTTGCTTCTGCCTCCCCAAATTCTGGAATTACAGGTGGCCGGTGCATGCATTTTGTACATAAAAGAATATCAGAGAAGATTGGTATGAACCCTACGTGCATCCAGTGAGCAATCACTGTATGCTCATCAATTTTTCTTTAAAGGATATTGAGACTGCAGTATAAATTTCTGTACATCAGTTCTGAACCTTTACAACATAGCATCCTTCTTACAATCTCTATCTTGGTAAATGGCATCTCCATGTGCCCTTCTACAGGATTAGAAGCCAGTCTTCACGTCTTTCTTTGCACACCCCTCTCATTTAACTTGCCTCCAACTTCTGTTATTTCTTCCTCCCCAACAGCCTTAAATCTGCCTATCCTTTTCCATGTGAACGCTTCTTATTAGCAACTCTCCCTTGGGTGATAACTATGATAGCCTTGTCATTATTCTCTTTATATGTTATATAACACAGCCAGAGCAAAATGTGTAAAACAAACCACGTCCTGTTAGTCCCTAGTTCAAAATTCCATGCATCCCCAAAGCTTTCAGGATCAAATTCAAACTTCTTCATACACGTAGATAAAATTCAAACTTCTTCATACTTCTTCATACATTAAGCAAGGACCTAATACACGAGAGGGACTAAAGAGGATGTCACAGATAGAGTGGATAATAATACAGACATGGTTCCTATCCTCACAGGGCTTAGAAACTAGTACAGACGCCATGAAACTAAACAGATGATGACAACATAACATGATGTGAGCCCTGCAAGGGGAGTGCTATGACAGGAGTTCTAGCCCAGGCAGAGGTGTGAAGTCTCAACTTGGAGCAAAGCCACAGAGGTCAGCAAGTATCAAGAACACTTACAGACATCCGGGTGCAAACTGAGGATACATTGAAATCACAGATGGAAAGTAGAAGGCCTGGAATGTCATCCCATGTGTGTCTACTTAGTCCTGGAGGCTGAAGCGTGGGGCAGGATAGTGACACCTGAGGAACAGTGAGTTGGTTGCTGTATTCCATATGAGCATAGGATGCAGGGGTTGATGGGAAGCTCACCCAGAGTCAAGAAATGGACAGATGAAGTATGCGAGAAATAATGAAGCTACTGGCAGTCAAAACGAAGGGACAGAGCAAAAGGGAAAGAAATATCAAACCTAGAAAAGGGTTGAATCAACAGAAAATGTTTGGACAGTTGAGGCTTCATCCACTGCATCAAATGAGCATTGGATATTATCTCAGCTAATCTGATGCTTTTTTTCTCAAGGATAACCAACATCTAGTTGTGGCCTCTCTGTTTCCATTACGATCAAAATGAAGAAAAATATTGGAGAAACTTGGACAAGCAATCCAGAAGAGCTGTCAGGGAGCTTTTTTCAAACACAGGAGAAAAAAAAAATCGACCTTTTATATAACAACAAAAAATATCTAAAATATTATAAAAGAAGCCTTAAACTGGGGAATTTTATCACATAAGATAAAATATTTCGTTTTCACCCCAATATTTAAAGGATCATATGGGAAGTCGATAAAATCCTTCAAACAATGTTTAGTATCACAAGAAAGCTAATGACTCTACTTTTTGGAAGAACTGAAGGCAAGATTATCTAAATTTTAAGAGTAAATAAAATGCTGAAAAGACAAAGAATATGATCTCTGCGTGAAATAAATGGCACTAGGCAAAGTATATTTCCATTTTGTTTTGCTGAACAATGCAGGGCAAGATTATTAAGTCTGACAAAACAAATTGTTCATCATGACCAATTCATAACTATTGGTACCAAATTTATGTAATTTACAGAATAGCACTAAACACTGAAGAAGAAATTTTAAAGCAAAGTTAAAAAAAAAAAGAGGTACCATAAAAAACATGATCTATCTTCTTACCTTCATCTACTTTTATAATCATTCTTTCCACACAACCTCAAACCTTAAACTGGAAAATCTGAAGATTTTAACTGTTTTGCTTCCTTCAGAATGGCCTTACAAATACATTTATTTCTCTACCTCCATTTGTTCTGATAAAAAGTAGACTAGCGGTCTCTTTGTTCTTCACATTTATAAACCTCTACTTAATGTAATTTGATTTATTTATTTATTTATATTTTTGTTTGTTTTCAGTCAGGGTCTCACTCTGTCACTCAGACTGGGGTGCAGTGGCATGGTCATAGCTCACTACAGTCTTGAACTCCTGGGCTCAAGCAATTCTCCCCAGTCTCCAGAGTAACTGGGACTACAGGCACACTCTACCACGTCCAACTAATTTTTTGATATTTGGTAGAGATGGGGGTCTCTCTAGATTGCCAAGGTGGTCTTAAATTCCTGGGCTCAAGCAATCCTCCCACCTCAGCTTCCTAAAGTGTTAGGATTACAAGCATGAGCTACCACAGCTGGCCACTTCACATAATTTGAAACACAGAAATTTAAAGCATATTGAGGCAGCAGTATAAATTTCTGCACATCAATTCTGAACCTTTACTACAGAGCATCCTTCTTACAATCTTTATCTTGGTAAACGGCATCTCCACGTGCCCTGCTACATGATTAGAAGTCAGTCTTCGCGTCTTTCTTTGCACACCCCTCTCATTTAACTTGCCTCCAACTTCTGTTATTTCTTCCTTCCCAACAGTCTTAAATCTGCCTACTTTCCTTTTCCATGTGAACAGCTTCTTATTAGCAACTCTCCCTTGGTTGATAACTATGATAACCTTGTCATTATTCTCCTTATATGTTACATAACACAGTCAGAAGGAATATCCCATACTACCTTCAAATGTCCATTCAGATACAAGGCAAAAGTGATGCTTCATGCAGTTTATAATATAGAATCACTTATTGTCTCACTTATGTATCCCTTTCTTCATTTTTATATTATCTGAGAAAGCTTGATTCTTTTCCTTTTCACTTTCATAAAAAATATGTCCTCTATTCCTCCTTTTACCAGAAGTCTTCTTCAAAAGAAAAACATTTTTGGTCCATTCTTCTTTATGTTCTTCTTTATGTCTTCTTATGTTTGACCAATTAATAACAATAATAAAGTTTAATATACCCTAAGTATTTACAGTGTGGCAGGGGGTATAATAAACATACTTTCCAAGGGAATGTTTTATTGAATCTCATCCTACATTTTAAGCATTATTACTATTATTATTATTATTCTCATTTTAAAGATATTGCAACAAAGGTTATAGTTAAGTGACGGTAGAGTCAGGATTTGAACACAGAAATTTGACTCAATTTCTTAACAGAAAAAACCAAAGGCTCATTATGTCCCAGAATAGTCAATGTAGATGTATATCACATAGCACAACAGTCCCCAACCTTCTTGGCATCAGGGACCAGTCTTGTAGAAGACATTTTTCCACGGATGGTGGAGGTTATTTTTATTTTATATTATTTTATTTTTGTAAGCATGTTTTCTTGAGAGGACAGGAAAGCTCCCAGAGTGGGAGGGGACCTGAGGGGGTTGCCCTATGGCGGGGGTTAATAGGTATTACGTTCTAACAAGGAGTGGACAACCTAGATCCCTCACATGTGCAGTTCACTATAGGGTTCACTCTTCTATGAGTCTCTGATGCCACCACTGACATGACAGGAGACAGAGCTCTGCTCCACCACCACTCACCTGCTGTGCAGCCCAGTTCCTAACAGGCCACAGACTGGTACCTGCTGGACAGGCCTGGGGTTCGGGGACCCCTCATATAACACATCATGGATCTTAAACTGACAATTACAAACTATTAATTCTGGAGTCTTTTATATAAAAATGTTATCTCACTCACATAGCAAAACCCAGCCTTATTTATTTGTCCTTTTT
The DNA here is from genome assembly GCF_000164805.1 of Carlito syrichta. Taxonomy (NCBI): domain Eukaryota; kingdom Metazoa; phylum Chordata; class Mammalia; order Primates; family Tarsiidae; genus Carlito; species Carlito syrichta. Next base: position 898,283 of record NW_007253894.1, read on the forward strand.
CAGTTTGCATATAACTGGTCACTGCTACTTTTAGATGCAATTACTTAGTTTTTCTTGTTGAGGCAATTGAAATTTATATCCAGTATCTCCTCTGGGAGGGCAGTTCTTCCTAAATGTGAATGTGATCATGGCCTCCCTCTGCTTACAAACTTCTAACTTCATAGATTCATGCACACACAATCTAAATATCTCTCTCTCTCTCTCTCTCTCTCTCTCTCTCTCTCTCTCTCTCTCTCTCTCTCTCTCTCTCTCCTCTCAGCCCTTGGTTTTCATCACAAAAGACAACTTCAGTTCATTCTTCTTAATGCTGCTATGTTGACCAATTAACAATACAGCCCATAATCAAGGCCCTCTTGTGTTTGTCTCTCTTATCCACTCTTCGATGCCCTTGTGCAGGCTATTCTGTCTGCAGAAATTCTCAAACCTTCTACTTAACCTGAAAACTTCCTAAACTGTGATATTCTGTGAAGCCTTCTCCAACTTTGAGGGTGCAGTTTTCATCTTATCTTGTCTCCACTATGGCCATCTCTGTGAAAAGTTAACACATCTTATTGGGCCATCAAATCGTGAGCATCTCCAGAGAAGGAATGTCTTCTTAGCCATAGAATAAGCCACCAAGCTTTTTACCTTCCCACTCGATTTATTTAATTAGGTGGCAATCCTCACTCCAGGCCAAGCATCTGTGATCATGGAGTCCCTAGTGGGAAGACTCCCAAGCTCCATCCTCCATTATCTTTTGAATTGCCTTTTGAATATGTTCTTAACATTACTTGTCTGTTCATTAGTCAATTTAAGAGACTGTAAGTCAAAGTCAAGGACACAAATCTATACATTCCAAATTATATTCAGTGCTGGTTGGAATAATTTGTTTCCATGATATTCTTTATTCTTAGTCTCATTGTCCTACTGACTTTTTTCTTCCAGGTTTTTTGTTTTGTTGCAGTTTGGGCTTTGTTTTTAGGCTTTTTTTAAATTTGGTTTTTCGTTTGTTTGTTTGTTTTGGTAAAAATTAAAAACAAGCTTCCAATTACACTTAAAGGAGTACCAAGAATCCTCACTGTTTTTATTACCTACTATTGCCAGTTACATCAAACACAGGAAATTCTCGTGATAAATGATGAGTTATCACTTACTGAGTGGAGCACTAAGGTATACACAAGACTAGAAAAATAAACATTTAGAAGGTTTTTGTTTGTCTGTTTGTTTGTTTTTTGAGTTGGAGTCTCACTCCGTTGCCCAGGCTGGAGTGCAGTGGCATACTCACCACCACCCCAGTGTCAATCTGCTGGGCTCCGGCGATACTTCCACCTCAGCATTCCAAGTAGCTGGAACTACAGACGTGCACTACCAAGCCTGGCTCATTTTTTTATGTGTTGTAGAGACGAGGTCTCACCATGTTGCCCAGGCTGGTCTGGAACCTGCGGGCTCAGGCAATCCTCTCGCCTCGGCCTCCCAAAGTGCTGGGATTGCAGACTTGAGCCATGGTGCCTGGCCTCAGAAGGTTTTTATAACAGCATTGGAAATGTGGCAAATATATCACAAAAGTTTTATTTGTTCTATCTAAAAAAGATAAATATTATTTTTAAAATATTAATATAGGCTTAATAGAAGGAATGAGAAATAATTTCATTGTCAAGAAGAAAGGCCTTGAGGACTTCCTAAATGTCTTATAACGTTTTACACTAAAAACAGACTTAGGTAAAATGAACAATTAGTATTGAAGATCATAAGACTTGATTTGGAAAAGTTAGACTTCAAGGGAAACTAGAACTCATCTCTCCACTAATCCCGTCAAGTCAAGAAACTGAGCCCTGGGCCATTGTGAGGACACAAATGCTTGGTAGTGGGACCCTGCAAATTTCCCAGTTCTACTCTCAAGCAGCTTTAAAATGGCAAAAGCCAATAAAAATTGGCATCGGAGTAATTTTGAAAAGAAAATATGGCAATAAAATAGCAAAATATAGCAGTGTTGGAAAGGAAGGGTCCTGTTGCAAGATTGGGAATGGAAGTGACATCAATACAGAACTGAAATTCTAGCTGATTAGAATCCTGCCCCAACACATGACTTTTCTGGTCTCAGCACCAACTGCTAGAAAGTTATTCTCTCTTTATCCCTGACTTACCTTATCATCTTTTGTCTTTAAAAATAATTGTGTTGTTTCCTAGTGAAGCCTCTATCTCCCTTTTTATCTGGGAAGTGACCAACAGAAATTCATAAGTTTATCTCTACAAATTCTAGAGTCTTAAAAAATTTTCCTAAAAAATCAGAAACTTGCAAGAAAATGACAACCTCCATGGAAGTGACACATCTGGTTCAGGAAAAAGGTTAATCAATAAAAATCAATAGAGTATTGTGTCTTCAGACTTAAAAAGAATACAGCATCACTTATAAAGGACAGCTTATACTGAAATCAAATCTAAATAGCAACTGTTACTGAAACTTCAAAACTTTACAAGGTAGAAACTAACTTCCTATATTATACCATAAACCACCTGGCCACCACCATAAATCTAAGCAGGAAATATTATGCAAAGTAGAGCAGATTGAAAAATTAAACTAGGAAAGATTGATGCAATACTTGAATTATCTACATTCTATGCTGAAATCCACCTCTGGAAAAACTATAGAGCCACTACATTTGGATTGCAAATATAACTGGTTCCTGAGTTCACAAGAATACAAGTATATTGAAATTCCTATTGCATCGTGGAACGGAATAAGAACATAGAGCACTTTGAAGCACGTGTGATGATCAAATAAAGGCAATTCTGACTAGAAAGGATGAGTCAAAAAAGCTCATTGGAAATTTTTGCATAATTACAAATGGAAACTGTCATAAAATGCAAAGATTCTGGCTAAAAAAAATAAAAGGTATAGTTGAAAAGGTAAAAATCCCAAAAGAAACCCAAACACTACTGAAAAACATATTTTTGAAGGTCCCGGGGAAATGTATGCTAACAGATCTAAAGGGCTGGGTGCTTAAATAAAACCCCTTATGGCTACACCGGCAAAGTCGAAGAGCAACAATAGGATGAAGGTATTGCCAAAAAAACAAAAGGATCATTCAACTGGGGAGAATTATAAAGCTCAGAGATACAAACAAGTAACGAGGCCAAAAGGGTATTTGAAAAATATCTTGCAGAAGATCCCAAAATAAATGCTGAAAAGTTTCTCAACACATCAAAGAGAGAAAGCAAGTGAAAGAGAAACTCTATAGCATTGGAAAACAGCAAACACAACAAAAGGTGTGTTTTTTTTAAATGAATAAAGGACAAAGGAATTATTTGATTCCATCTTTACTTCAAAAAAGATTAGAGAAGTCCTAAATTTTCCATTAGAGCAAATAGGTAACATATATTAGTTTAAAGAAATGATAAGTGCTTGCCTAAAGCATGAACTGAGCAAAGTTTTCTCACCAGGAATAGGAAACCTTCACTCAACTTGCTCTTCCTGTGCTACAAGCCAACCTGTTGGACGAAATGCACTTGTGGCATCTGCAAATGGCTACTACGCTTCAGAGCAAGTATCTTTTCAGTGGATGCCATTCACAAGGGGAATTCTAGATAGGTCATGAAATTAAAGCCAATGAGTTTTGCTGCTGTGTCTAGAAAACTGGGAGAATGTGCTGGTACAACTACTTGGTATAAAACCAGATACAAACTAGAATGAGAAATGCACTGTGAGCTCTTTAAAAAACTTTTTAAAAGCCAAGTTCATTTTCCAGAATTTCCTGAGCAGATAAATCATGTGACCAAGGAGAACCAAAAGACAAAGCTTATCAGATTTTCAACTTTAGTTCTCCACTCTGCGTTCACAGATACCCCAAAGATTCCCTTCTCCAAAATGGCTCCTTTCCATTCTCCCCACTGATTCTAAACTGGGTATCATTCTTAACGTCTCTTCTACTCACTCATCCAATCAATTGTTGACCTGGTCAACTCTACCATTTAAATAACTCTCAAACATGGACCCTGCTTTCTATCCCCATCACCCTTATCTTAGTCCAATTGCCATTCTCTTACCTGTTTACTCAAATAAGCTCTTATCCAGCCTCCTTCATTCCAATTTTGCCCCCATATGAACAATTTTCCACAATACAATCAACTGGTTATCTTTCTCAAAGGCATCAAATTCCCACCATGACGCAATATATCCATGTAATGAACACACACGTGTTCCGCCTGAATCTAAAATTCAAATTTTAAAAAACCTTCAATAAATCCTCAGGCCCCTTCTGATAAGTACACATTTCTCAACGTGGCACATAAAACCTCTTGCCATTTGGCCCCTACCTACCTCTCTGCTTTTATCTATCCCCCTTTCCACCTCATACATTTACATTTTGGGATAATGGGCTCCTTTTTCAGCCTATCTACCTTCTGCTCTCTCTTCATTCTCTGGATCTTGCCACGTGATGTTCCCACTGCAGAGGACATGCCTACTCTGCTCTTTCTTGAGCTAACTCCAACTCTTCCTTTAGTTGTCAGACATTCTCCTGACCCAAGCTGAGGAATGACACCGAATATTTCAAGGACTCTGAGAGCCTCATTACCGGCATGATCCCCACCAGAGTACGTTTCAGATGACAACACAACATCTACTTGTCTCCCTCCTTAGTATATGATCGGGTTGAGGGCAGGAATTATATCACCTCACTCATCATAGCATCTGTAGTTTCTGATGAAAATCCTGGCAAATGACAAGTGCTGAACGTGTTCACTGAAATACTCTTGAAGTTTCACACCCAACAAGATTATCTAATTCTTCAGGGAACATGGGAAAGGAACCACCATGTGCTGAGCAACTTCTCTGTGCCAGATATTCCACAGGGCTTTCATATGTTATCCCATTAGCTCTCATGCCTGCTCTAGGGTAGAGATTATTATTCACATTCTATAGATGAGTAAACTTAAGCTCAGAAAATGAGGGAACTTTCCGAATTTCCCAAGACTAGTTAGAAGAAGGTCAGAACCAGAACTCAAAGCTCTCTTTGAGATTATCAAATCCATCTTTTTTCTTACCGCCTTGAAGACAAAAAGCAAAACAATAGGTAGGAAGAATTTCTCTAAATAGAGAATTGCTAACAGTAAAATTGCTCATGAATTAATCCTGGAACTAAACTTACTGTTATATTTTGAATGTGTTCCTCAAATTTATATTCTTTTGATCATCATGTTGTCACTCAAAAAGTTTTAGATTTTGGAGCATTTTGGGTCTTGGACTTTTGAATTTTGGGGAGGTTAATCTGTGGTATATGAAGTTAAGGAATACTTAAGGGAAAGGAAAGGCATAAGTAGATTCAGAAATGCAAGGATTCTTAGAGAATTAACATTTATCCCTGTTTGGCTAAAAGAAGGGTACACAAATGCAAGTCTGGAATATATGCAAGGACCAACCCGAAGAAGGCTTTAAATAGCACTTTTAAAAATTTAGGATTTTTTTTCATAGGGTGATTTGAGTTCCTCCGGGTATATTCCCAGCAGGAGGATAATGGGGTTATATGAAAGGTTGATTAGATCTTTTAGGAATTGCCACACTGTTTTCCACAGAGGTTATACTAGTTTATACTCCCACCAACAGTATAGAAGTGCTTCCTTTTCCCTGCATCCTCTCTAGCATCTGTTTTCTGAGTTATTGATAATGGCCATCCTGACTGGAGTAAAGTGGTATCTCAGCATGGTTTGAATTTGCATTTCTCTGATGACTCGTGAGGCTGAGCATTTTTTCATGTATCTTTTGGCTGCTCACATGTCGTCTTTTGAGAAGTGTCTATTCATATCTTTTGCCCACTTTATGCTGCCCATCAAAAGAGGACTGATAAAAAATAATGTGGTATATATACATGAAGAAATATTATGCACCCATAAAGAAGGACAAAATTAAGAACTTTGCAGCAACTTGGATGGACTTAAAGTCTATTATATTGAGTGATGTATCACAGAAACAAAGAATTGAGCACCACATATTCTCACTCATAAGCAGACCTTGAACAATTGCCATAATACTATAAGAAAGGGATTGGTAGTAGTGGAAACTGCCAGGAGAGGGAGGGGACACACCTTATCAACAAGGATACCTGCATAATGACCATTTGTATACCTAACCTTAATCTGTACCCCACACTTTTAAAATAAATAAATATAATTTAGGATTAATTGGGTTAATTAAGGGTTGTAAGGGATAATAAGGGTTGTAAGGGAAAATTCCCAGAAGGTCCAGGAAGATCACAGAAATGATTGGAGCCAGATGATATTATAATAGGGAAGAAGAGAGATGGTAGCAGACTCAAGAATGTGTTGTTCACAAAAAGTCAGCTACTATGCAATGAAGAAAAGGCTGCCAAGCAAAAAATTCAGGTCAATATTGACAGTCCATCCAGATGTGTATGTGTGTGCTTCCCATTTTCCAAAAATGTTCTGGTCAAATGGAATGAGTACCAGAGGCCACTAGTTTGAAAACAGGTATGGGTACTGAGGAGGCTTTGAATCTAATATCACTCTTTCCACCTTCATGTCTTCATTATACATAACATCATTGCATCAAATCACTCTTGAAAGCTAAGTTCTTTTTATCCCTACACTTTTTATAGTATGTCCTTTCTTTTTTAATTTAACTTTTTAAATTCCATATTAATACTATGATCTACTTCATGGGGTTATTGTAAGAATTAAATGAAATAATCCTTTAGAATCCTGCCAGGGGCTGCCACATTATAAACATCCAATGAATGGTAGGTATTACTATGAAAGATCACCAACCAGAGCCCCCTATGCACACTCACACACACCCATGACTTTATTGTGTTTACATCTCCAATCCAATTTCTCTCTTGATCACTGATTCAAAAAGGCTGCCTCTGAGAGAGCTTCACTTGGAGTCTGGAACTAAACCACTCAACCTCAGCCCTTCTCATCTCAAATTCCCTAATTCAGAAAATGACAGCACCATCTGCCCAGGATCCCAAGTAAAAGCTGGTGCCATTCTGGAACGCTTCTTCCGTTTCACACACATCATCTTCTATATTATGAAATCCTGTCATTTCTCAACTTTCTCTCAGTATATACTCTATTGTCTGAGCTCATTCCCAGAAATGTGGAGGTTCAGCAGACCACATGTGCTATCGGTGGGGGGGCAGAGGGGGACGGAGTGATCGAGAATGAAGGAGGTCAGCACCTCTCACCTGCACTGTGAGCACAGACAATGGGAAACAGCAACCTACTGGGGCTAGAGAAGTGACCAAGAACTGGAACATCAGATATTTCACTTATGGGATGACGATGGGCTACAAATCAGACTTTCAGGTAAAAGCAGCTAGATGATGGGTTTTTAAAAAATTACAAAGAGGTGAGAAATGAATGCTTTGAACTCAGGCTGCAGCAGTATGGTTTGATATACATGGATAAGGTTTATATTTGGAAAGTCTAGCCACGAAGATGTGGAGAATGAGAGAAAATAAAGTGCAAAATATGATTCCTGTGTTTTTAAAATGTGGGAACATTGACTCAAATGAGAAAGAATGAGAGCAAAAGGGATTTGGGGAAAGATAGATTTACATTTTAGAAATATGCATATTTTTATTTCTAGCAAAATATTAGGTTCCATTATTATCACCAGACCTCCCGTTAAAAACAACAAGCTATGCAAGATAAACAATTTTTTTTTTGAGTTGGAGTCTCACTCTGTTGCCCAGACTGGAGTGCAGTGGCCGCTCCTGGCCACCGCAGCCTCGACCTGCTGGGCTCCAGGGATCCTTCCGCCTCAGCCTTCCGAGTAGCCGGAATTACAGGCATGCGCTACCATGCCTGGCTGATTTTTTTATTTATTGTAAAGATGAGGTCTCGCTGCCTAGGCGGGTCTCGAACCCATGGGCTCAGGCAATCCACTCACCTCAGCCTCCCAAAGGCACGGGATTACAGGCTGAGCCACCGAGCCCGGCTGATAAACAATTTTTTAAAGTCCTAAAAGCACTGACTCTGAAAAATAGAGGTCATCAGGAAAAATCCAAGTGAAAGTGAGAAGGGAGGGAGATAAGAATGCAGAAGCAAGTCACTTTAGCCCTGAGCACATCTGAACAATCTAAGCAAACTTGAACTCTGATTCTGAACCTCACACAACGTAAAGGAGATGGATGTCAAAGCCCAGGGCCTACCTGGGGTGAAGAATTGAAAAGAAGACATTCCTGTTTAGACCTCTGAGAGATACTCCTTCATGGTAGCGGTGACCTAGAAGCAAACAAGCCCTCACCCACATCCTCAGGACACTAAGTATATTCATCTGTTCTGCATTGCTATAAAGAAATGCCTGAGATTGGGTATTTTATTTTTTAAAAGATGTTTATTTTGCCCCATGGTTCAGCATGGTACCAGTATCTGCTTCTGGTGAGGCCTCAGGAAAATAATAATCATGGCAGAAGGCAGAGAGGGAGCGGGCACATCACACAGTGAGAGTGGAAACAAGAGAGAGAAGGGCCATGCCAATTTTTTAAACAACCAGCTCTCATGGGAACTAATAGAGCAAGAACTCACTCATTACTGTGAGAATGGCACCAAGCCATTCATGAGGGATCCACTCTCATGACACAAACCCCGCCCCCTCCCACCAGCTAAGCCCTACCCCCAACTTTGGGAATCACATTTCAACATGATGTTTAGAGTGGACCATAATCCAAGCTGCATCACAAAGAAAATCCTTGAGTAGTCCTAAGCACACATCAGGCCTCATGTAGACTTACAGGCTCAATTCCCATAGCATGGTTGCTCTAGACAGCTTCAAGCTGAAAGTACATAGTGCAGGATTCAGTTCCTCCGGAAATGAAGGCCTCTTCATTCTAAACTTCAGAGAACTCCCGGAAAAGGATAAAGGACCATGAGCAGCACACAGTAAAAAATAACCAAGCACGTAAGATAATAAAGCAAAGTGAGAAAGAATTAGCAGCAGGGTCAAAAACCAGTAGAAACAGAACTACTTTGATATTAGATTATCAGACATAGGTTATAAAACAACTATGTGTACCAATGGGGGGGGATGGGAGGGCTATACATTGAGGAAAAAAATAAGCAAATTAGGGAAAAGAATGAAAGAAAATGAGTCAAATCCTGAGAAAGCAGGTAGGCAGAAGAGCAGTGTTCCAGTAATTTCTGAACCAAAGTCCTGGCAGTTGTAGTAGTATCAGGGGGGTTTTGTTGGTTTGTTTGCTTATTTTTAAAATATAAGATCTGGATCTTGAAAGAGGAAGAAATCAGAATAACAAAAAGTACACTCAGAAGAAAATTCATCTTGGATATGCCCCATCTGCCTTATTTCTGCTTAAGCTACCTTAGTTTGATTCTTTTTCACTTCATGTCTGACTTAAATTATGACAGCCTCTGCATTAAGTCGCTAGGGCCACCATAACAAAATACCATAGACTGGGTGGCTTCAACAACAGAAACTTAATTTTTCATAATTCCGGAGTCTAGAAACCCAAAATTAAAGATGCCAGCAAAACAATCTTTTTGAGCCTCTCTCCTTGTCTTTCTTGCAGATGACTTTTTGTGTCCTGATCTTTTCTTATATGGGCAGCTCATACTGGATTTGATTCCACCCTATTGACCTCATTTTAACTTACTGGCCTCTTCAAAGACTCTATCACCAAATACAGTCACCTTGTGAGATACTGGGGGTCAGGACTTCAACATACTATTTGAAGAAAGCACAATTCACCCCATTACAGCCACCTCCTGATTAGTTTCCAGCCCCCTTCTCCCTTGCTTCGATCTCCCTTTTCGAATCCTGTCCAAGTGCTCTTTCTAAATTCCAAACCACTCACCTAACCAAAATTCCTAATGTTCCCCTATTGACTAATGAATAAATTCCAAGTATCTTAGAATGGTGTACATTTGTAACACAAAAATGTAGTTAAGGGGAACCAAACCCCCTATTCCCATCCTGTTGCACAGAAAAAATGCATCTAAGTAAGAATGTGGGTTTGCTAGGCAAACACACTTCCAAATCAAATGCTCGGAGTGCTCCTCTTCCAAGAAAAAATCTGGAGATCCTGCTGATAGTACATCAAGTTTCCTCATCACCACTATCTACTCCTCCAAGTTCACCACCTGGCACTACTACCCACTTAAATTAACTTTTACTTGAGCTTTATGAAGCATCCCACAGTTCCCAAACACACCAGCCTTTCTTTGCCTTTGTGCCATTAGCATGATTTCCCTCCAGCAGGAACACCACTTTGCTAGCAGCATAACCATCGCTCAACCCAGGAAGTCCTGTCTTCTTTCATGAGTAAGCTCAAGCATCTTCAGCTCTCTGGAGCACTGTGAATAACCCCCTCCTTCTCGCCACAATCCTCCTTCCAAAACGCACACACATATACCACCACTACCTCCTCCTAGCTCTACTAGAATCCCTCCTCTGCACCCACACTCTAGCAAGCATCAAGTCACGTTGTCATTGAGACTTGAGTTTGAGATTGGGGACTGGACATTTCTGTGCCCCCAATCCCATACAGCCCCCAGCTCATAACAGACATTCAATAAGTATTTAAGGAATGAAAGAGGGGAGAAATGGGAAGGAGGGTCTTAAGGAGGAGGGAGCTTTCTTGGTCTGTACCCTGTGAAGGTTGCATTGGTGGGCCACACCCTGGAGTAGCATCCTGCCTTACTGCAGGACTGCAGACCTCCCTTCTTCTTGCCTGCTTTTTTAGTCTCTCATCTTCCCCTCCTCTACATCATCCTACCTGCTAGGGCAAATGTGGCCAATGTGTGACTCCCACTGCTTGAAAACTTTACTAAGCACCAAATAAAGTCCAAACTCTAGACCTAACACCTTCCGACCTTTCCCTAAGCCTCTAACCAAATATGTTCTCCTATACCCCAAACTCAATTTCCTTATATGTGACGATTTTCACGACGCATCTTCCTGCTGCAGTTCCCACCCTCCTCCCGCCATCCCTCATCTCTGCCCATTTAAATCATGCCCACATTTCCAGACTGTGGAATTCTTCAAGCCAGAAGTAATCTCAGTTATTGCTCAACTCCCAAAATCTTGTTTTATGCTACTTACCAAGTTCCATGCACTGGACCACCTATTTGCATAGTATATAGGTACATACCTACTCTCTTATATCATACACTTTTCAAAAACAAAGATCTTCCTACTTATTTTTTATTTTCCTCAAAGCAAACAATAAATATTGATTGAACAGATCTACAAAGAGTTTACACAAATTTTAAATTACTGCTATCAACATTCATCCAATAAAGCAGAACTGAATACCGCAGAGTGTCACTTGAGCAACAAAGTTTAACAATTTTCTGTATTCAATTCTGCTATTTTCACTGAAAACATAATAGTCAGACCATGTTAAGAATAAAAATTCAAACACTGTGCCAGCTCAAAGAAACACAACGCCAGCAGTTAGAAATACTTCCATCTTATTAAAAGTTCATTCTTTTAGGAACCATTTTTAGGATTTATGAAAATTAGGAGAAATTGAAAGCCCTATGTAAAACAAATGTGCTTTATTTTATTTAAATTAGTAACTATGTTTCTTAAAAGATAATGAAGATATCTTGAGAAATCTGATATCATGAACTAATAGGACAGAAAAAAAGAGTCTCCTCTGGGGATATCTGTTGACATTACCAATCTCTGTCTCAGAGATAATAATTGCATTTCCTGGCTATTTCTTAGAGGAAAAATGGTATGCATCCAATTATAGCATCTAACTTGTAAAGAGAAATAAATGTTCTATAGCTATTAGCGGGATGAATTTGGTAGACTACCTCACATTTTTAATAATCTTAGGATCTTTTTATGTCATGAAGGAAATTACCTTATCCACCCAGAGGACACATATACACACAACCCCCTTCATTCAGCAATTCTGGACATTTCAGTGTTGGTAGCTGCACTTTATGTACATGGTACATAAAGTTTCATGGAGTCTGCCAGAAATGGGACAAAATATGTTCTAAAGAACTAGTCTGCTGAAATGAGAATGTTAAGTTTCTTAAGTATTGTGCTAGTTAAACGGTACACTTAAATGCTCACAGAATGTAGCTGAGATTTCATTCTTATTGGCTCCAATTATCACCCCACTAAGTTCAGTAGGTATGACACACGTAACTATTTAAAGGCCTAGTAAGTGTGAATATTATATATGGACATCTCCGTTCTGAGAAACCTTTTTATATCAATATTTTATGAAACACGGGTCTTTCTCTCAAGGCAGATTACAAAGAAGACTTTTTTTGAAATGTAAGTTGGTTAAACAGCTGAAGTCAGGAAAAATTTTCTCACATTGAGATTTATTGGATTGTGAATAATCTCTCAAGGGAAGTGCCAGAAGCCCTATCAACTGAGTTATTTAATTAAAACTATTCAGGAGTAAGTGGAAGAGATGCTGCCTGGGGGGATAATTTTGCATCGATCCCTGAAGGATTGACTTGATGGTCTTGAAATTTTTAACAGTTTCAAAATCTTAAATGACTTCAGAAATAGTCTTCTAGCATTTTCTCAAAGTAAAGCAAGCACCATCCTGTCTACAACCTCCACTTCCTATAAAACCAAACAAAAACAAGCAACTCACAGAGAACGCCATAGAGAAGCCCCAAATGTTGATAAAAGCTGAGAGCTTTATTTTTTCTTCTTTGTTCAGTTACTTATTTTCTTGTTTGTTTGTTTGTTTGTTTGTTTGAACACCCAAAATCCAGCAATTTTTTTAAGCCAAAGTCTCACTCTGTTGCCCAGGCTGGAGAGCAGGGAAATGATCACTATACATCCTAACCTCAACCTCTTGGGCTCAGGCAATCCTTCTGCCTCAGCCTCCAGAGTAACTGGGACTACAGGTGCACTCCCCCATACCTGCCTAACTTTTTTGTAGAACCATGGTCTCGCTTAGTTGCCCAGGCTGGTCTCAAACTCCTGTGCTCAAGCATCCCTCTTACCTCCACCTCCCAAAGTTCTGGGATTACAGGCATGAGCCACCACCCTGGCCAGCAATTTTATTCTTTAAATTGCAAATTACAATCTTACATTCAGTCAATAATGCGACCTGTCAGTGGGTAAGTTCCTCTAAGTTTTCTCTGAAGGTCACTCACATCTACCAGCTTCTCCTACCGGGCAGTTTCCCAGCAAGCGCTGGAGAACGATGTTTGCAATTTGTAGTTCTTAACCTTTGATAGGAGGAATTTCTCAAAAGATCACAGAAGCCTAGACCGCCCAGGAGAAGGGTCTCAGTGTGTGTAGGCTGAACTTGTTCCACAGTTATTGCGACAGGCACTGATGGCTGTAGGATGCTAGCTCTTACTCATGCATGAAGCCACAGTCCCCACCCTCCACTGGCACCCACACACCGCGAACACCCACTCTGAAGAGGAAACATCTTCCTGATGTTGTGGTTAGCAGCCTCTTTCAGTGCTGCGTAAAGAGCACTTGTGGCAAAAGTGTGCGTTGCCTTGATCTCTGAGAGTTGAAGGAGAAAAAACCAAGAACCGTGCCATCTCCAGCTACTCATGAAAGGTTCAGGGGCCACAGGAGAATTGCTGTTCAAAAGCTGTAGCCCGATCTCTAGTAATTCAGGCAAGCATGCCCCTACCATACATACAATCATGTCGGAAGTAAAAATAGCTACAAAAAGAAGGCGAGAGTTTTCTTAAAGCAAAAGGGTTGCACACAAGTTCGCAGCCAAGTTCACTCCCTGCTTTGAGTTTCCTGAGTGTATTTTTGAACAAGACTAAAGCAAACTTTTTTTTTCTTTTAAAAGTAAAGTTGTCTGGGTGTGGTGGCTTATGTCTATAAGTCCAGCACTTTGGGAGGCCAAGGTGGGAGGATCACTTGAGGCTAGGAGTTTGAGACCGACTTGAGCAACTTAGCAAGACTCCATTCTCTATATTAAATAAAAATAAAATAAAAGCAAATCTAATAAATGTACATGGTTGGGCTGTCTCCCAGGGCATAAAGGTAATCAGAGTGAGTGGAGAGAGACCCAAGCATTGAGACAGACAGGCAATATTACTACCAAAAAACCCAAGCATGTACTTGTGCTTGTATGTTAATTCAACCTTATAATCCGTTCAATTGTTGAATTCTGCTGTGTATCTAAATCTAGTACTATCTTGTCTCAGAGAGTTTTTTAACATTTCACTCTTTTTTATTACACTGACAGTTGCGTCCTGTGGTGACATGCACTCGGGAGCCTGCCCTACCAGGCTTACCAAAGAGAAGGCAGGTGAATACCTACAGCCTTAGTAGAGGTCCTGGTGGTTATTCCACCTTCAGATTCCCATTCACTCCACCCTTGAGAAGGGCAGTGACCATAACCTTGCTTTCCGTGAGTCTTAAAAATACTTTTATTATCATCTGCCTTCTTTATATACTATTTTATTTTATTAGGGAATAAGATTTCTAAGCCTTTAAAATGTTTCTGTTTTATCCTTTGACCATATCTCATAGATACTATGATATCTTTTTTTGTAAATGAAAAACTGTTGAAATGTAATATCTTTTAGTCTTGTGTGTGTGTGCATGCATAAACACACACATAGATACAGAAAACTTTTATGATTTATTTCTGAGCTTGCTAGAATGGGCCTGAAGAGAGAGTTATGGCTTCATGCTTGAAACAGTAGATGTGAAACCATTTTTCCCCTTATTTTTCCATTTCACTTAAAACAAATTAAAAGAGATAGAAGTGAACATGATGAGCAAAGCTGTAAGAATTCACACTAGGACAAAACAAGCAGGCATGTATTGATGATCCTTGTAACAGAAGAGTAAGAAACACTCTTTCTCCATGACCTTCTTAACACTGTTTAGAATTTCTTTTGACAGGCAAAAGCCTTTTGGACCAAGTCTCCCTTTCTGTCACTTTTGCCTGTCACTAATATACACAGTAGTGTCATTTTCATATGTTTTCTTCCTTCCTTCTGAATTTGAGACAAGCACAACAAAATCTGAAATGAAAGTGTGCAAATATCTTAAGACAGATTGCCTAAATACATCTGACCTTCCATGCCTTTTGAAGCAGTAAGTCAACTGGTCAGCCAAGCCATAAATTATAAACCAGAATAAACTGCATTAATATGTTGGTCAACCCCATGTAGTGGTTCAATTTTAGAGGTTTTTGGTGCTGTTGTGGTTTTTCATTTTGAAAAAAAATGAAAATTATCTGTGAAAGCAGGCTACACTTACTATTTTAACTTCAAAATTTATAATACTTTTTCAGCAGTTTACAATATAACTATTTTTTAATAAATTATTGGTCTTCCATGGACCAAAATAGAGTTAAAAAGAAAGGAAGAAAGAAAGAAAGAACGAAAGAAAGGAAGGAAGGAAGGAAGGAAGGAAGGAAGGAAGGAAGGAAGGAAGGAAGGAAAAGAGAGAGAAAGGTTAAACTAGAATCAGAACTACCTATTTTCTAGATAATTTTCTAAAGCAATTCTCCTGAAATAGTGTTCCAATAATCTGTGTCCAAATTTTTTGACTTGACTCCTTTGAGGTTAAGTTCAAATTCCATTTTTTCAAGGACTCCATCCTGAATTTTTTAGTTAAAGGAAGTTCTATCCTCTGAAATATGATAGCACTTATCATGTCTTGCCTTAAATTATAATTTGCGATTTGCAACTTTTGTCTTCCCTAATACTCTGCTTGTAGTTTAGAGCTAAGATCTACATCTTCCTGTCTTCCATACCACTGAACATTAACTTGAACACTGTAGATTCTCAGGAAAGACTTGAATGAATTAATGGATAAGTGGGTTCAGGTGCTACAAATCAGCACACCCATTTATACAAGCCAGGTCTGGGGAGACTTCCCTCTTCCCAGTTTTAAATCACATTTAAATGCTGACAACACTCCAGGGTTAGAGAAAAATGCTGATCATGTGGTCCCAAATCAGCATATAGTCCAGCATAATATTAGAGTCCTTTTTATTATGAGATTCCTTTGAATGGTCAGAAATTCTGGGACACACCCCCCCATATTAAAGGAATATTACCTCTTTAGTGCCACTAAGCAACAATGAATAATGTGAGAATGCATGAAAACTTTAACTGCTATACCAACCTCTGGAAGCCTGGACGGAGAACACTCGGCCTTGAAGGACATAGAGATAAGAGGTCTTATAAGAATAAACATGGATGGCAAACAGAGAGAGAATGATGCCCTTAAAGCAGGCAGTGAAGAATATCTCTATGCCTAAGCTGAGATAAATGGATTGAAATACGCAGGATCATAAAGTAAAAAACATGTATTACAGCCAACACGAAGCACCTAAAATGGGTAGAGCAAGAATATATAACTCTCTACTGCACATGTGGGTCTAACATGCCTCCCACTTCCACATCAAGATTTGCCTATTCTGCAACTCCTTCTTCCTCTGACTCTCTCCTTTACCTCCTGATGTCGTCTATGTTCTTTTCTTTTCACATGAATGCCCTCACATACTGCAATGCGACAATTCTCCAATCTATGGTTTTAGACTCCTAGCTGTTAGTTCTTTCTGAGTTAACCATCTTGTTTACATACACTGAGGGATTATTTAGCTGACTTCGATTCTGAACTTTCTTGTGGTTTGCTATTCCATACTTTCAGCTGTCAGCTGGCCAAAGGCTTCTTTACAACTCAGTGCACATGAAACAGACTTACTTCCGTTCTTCCAAGCCAAGCTGGTCTCCCAATAATATTGGAAGACCAATAATTTATTAGATAAGTTGCTGTTGGGACTTATCTAATTGGTCTCCATCTTTTTAAATGAAGCTAACATTTTTCAATCCCTGGATCATAAACCTTTGGAAACGTTGACGCTTCCTCCTACTTGACTCCCAGGCCAAATCAGAATGAAGATCTCGTCCTTATACTTAGACAACTATCTTTGAACCGCCCCAAAATTGCAATTATATCTCTTTTCAGCATTTTTATTAGCAATCAACATATTTGAGAGAAATTTTCTAGAACATGTTTGAGAGAAATAAGAAATAATACACGTGTTAAAAAACAAACCAAAAAACTGTGACTCTGAACTTCAAGGATGCTCCCAGCTCTTCCTGATTGTATTCCATACCCCATCTGCCCATGCTTCTGAACTTTGTTTTCTTTTATAGTTTTACCACATATGTTTGCATTTATCCATAAATGCTATTTAATTTTGCATTTATATAAACTGTAAGGAAAATGAATCATACCCTACCTATTTTCTTTTAGCTTGCTCCTTTCTTTCCACATGATGTTCCTGAGGCTCATCCCTGTTGGTGAGCACAGTGATCACTCATTCATTTTAACGATGCAGGAAATACTGTTGTACGAATAGCTCTCCTTGTATTTGTCTACTGCTGAAGGATATTTGGGTTGTTATTCTTTGCTATTGGGATCATTGTTGCTGCAAACATTGGCAGAAATTTTTCCTATATGTGAAAAATCTCTGGGATATCAAATAGTAGAAGTATGGCATCACAGGGTTTGGGGTCCTTTGACTAGCTAATGTCATGTAATTTTCCAAAACAGATGTGATGGTTAATTTTATGTGTGAATTTATGTGAGGGTGTTTTAGATGAGACCAATATTTAAATCAGTGAATTCTGAGTAAGCAGGTTGCCCTCCATAATGTAGATGGGCCTCATCCAATCAACTGCAGGCTTCAAGAGAACAGAAAGATTGGCCTCCCAGAACGAGAAGGAACTCTCCAGCAGTTGGCTTTCACCTGTACCATGGGCAGTCCTGAGTCTCCAGCTGCCTGTCCACACTGCAGATGCGACCTTACCAGTCTCCATAATCGCCTAGACAATTCCTTGTAATACATCTTTCTCTTTGTACACACAAATCCTATTGGTTCTGTTTCTTGGGAGAAGCTTGACTAAAATAACAGACATTCTAATTTACACTCCTACTAGCAGTGCAAAGTATCCCAACCTACAGATTCCCATTTGTTCACTCTGCCCTTGAACTATTCTTCTCTCTCCTATATGGCTGGGTAATCTTTCAGGTTGTGAAAGAAAAACAACTGGCTTATGATGTCTTTATCTTTAACAATATTCAGAGACACTCTATGGTCTACATTACAGGTTGAAGTTACACCTGCATTAGGCCCGTCAATAACTTTCCAGTTTTGTCCCTCACATTCTGCTGCCCCAGTCGGCTACAACTTCTCTTTGAAACATAGAACCTACCATACTAAAGCCTTACCTGAAACCCCATGTATCATACACTGAGCCTCTTTGCTGTTGTGGGAAGGGAGAAGGCCCCATCTCAAAATGCCTTCCTTACCTCTGAGGCTGCCTCCCAGGCCACCTCTACGGGAGTGAAGGGCCTCAGAGCTCAGCATGAGAACCACTTCCATCCCAAACCCAGTGCCCCAGTCAAATAGGGCCATGCTCTATCTCCTGCATGAACTTTAACACTTCCTTTGTGCCCTTTTCCATGCCATCAGTACCCCCTAAGACACCCTTCTCTCCATATTTTCTCCTTCCCTCACCCCAGCTTCTTTTCTTAAAAAAAAATTCCTTCCAATTCCTCAAGGTCCAGAGTGATCATTCCTCACCTTGCCCCTCCCCAGTTCATTTTGCTAGAGTCAAGCTCTCTTTATCTGCGTTTCTAGCACTTCAGAAACATCAACTGGGCTCGCCCTGACGCTATAATTGGCAGCTTGGCAAACTTGACAAGTGAGTTAATGACCCTGAATCTCAGTGTTTTCTGACACTGAGATCATGAGAAAACATTACCTCCCCGTGGTGTTTCACTGTAGTAAATGAGACAACATTCAGTTGACTTCATACATAGTGGGCACCCAGTAATGCTAGGCAGCAGAATGTTTTGAGTGGGTCACCCACCCATTTCGGGGAGAATCTCCATAAATACAACTACATTTGCTTTAGGCGGCTAGAAAGGTCACAAGACACGGGTGATAGTAATTTTTTCCACATCCACACAAATTCTGCTATGAAAGGGCTTCCTTTGAAAGGTTGCCTCCCAAGTCACCTCAGCATCTTTTCCCACAAAGTAAGTTAAAATAAATGTACCCATTTTTACTCTTGAATTCTCTATATCAGTTGCTAATGAAGAAATGCTTATTGTAACAGTGAAACAGTAAAAGAATCCGGGCTCGGTGGCTCAGCCTATAATCCCGTGCCTTTGGGAGGCTGAGGTGAGTGGATTGCCTGAGCCCGCAGGTTCAAGACTCACCTGGGCAGCGAGACCTCATCTCTACAATAAATCAAAAAATCAGCTGGGCATGGTGGCGCATGCCTGTAATTCCGGCTACTCGGAAAGCTGAGGCGGAAGGATCACCAGAGCCCAGCAGGTCGAGGCTGCGGTGGCCGGGAGAGGCCACTGCACTCCAGTCTGGGCGACAGAGTGAGACTCCAACTCAAAAAATAAAATTAAATTAAACTAAAAATTTTTAAAAAAAACAGTAAAAGAACTAACATAACGAACTGCATTTTAGTTGAGGCCTTTACTCATTCCTGTACAAAGGCTATTTTTAGAGCACTGAGTTAAAACTCAAAGAAAGCAATCATGAAGTTTTTGAAACTAACTCTGGGACTAATGGGGAAGTATGTAAACAATTAACTATATTTTGTTAAAAATTTATAGGGCCGGGCTTGGTGGCTCAGCCTGTAATCCCAGCACTTTGGGAGGCCGAAGTGAGCGAATTGCCTGAGCCCGCAGGTCCGAGACCCACCTGGGCAACTTGGTGAGACCTCATCTCTACAATAAATCAAAAAATGAGCCAGGCATGGTAGCGCACGCCTGTAGTTCCAGCTACTTGAAAGACTGAGGTGGAAGGATCGGCCAGAACCCAGCAGGCGAGGTTGCGGTGGCCAGGAGCAGCCACTGCACTCCAGTCTGAGCTACAGAGTGAGAGTCCAACTCAAAAAGAAAAAAGAAAAAAATTTATAGAAACAAGGAGGTTTAGCTATTATCACATGGGAGACCATTATCCAAGGACAAAGGAATTTCAAAAACCTTCCCCAGATCCTTGCAGGAGCCTAGAGATCTATGATTGTCAACCCACTTTTTTCTGCCTTACAAACATAAAAGACAAGACAAAGCCCACATAATTCTAAGAAACTTCTTTAAGATATTAGTCCGTCATCTTGGTTTGCTGGCTCTCCAAAATAAAGTTGCTTCCTTGCTCTAAATTCTTATCTCTTGAATTATTGGTTGTCATGCAGTGGGAAGAACAAGTTTGAGCTCGGTTACAAAGCAAACACATACTTAAAAATAATTTTGCATTAGCAGTACCATTTATCCAGAATAAGTCATCCAATTTGCTCTTCAAAACTTGACTGAAAGCAGGAGATGTGATGGCCAAGGCTTCCTCCTTTGAGGGTCCTGGGTGAGGGTGGGGTCCCATGTCCCCCATCCCCATGCTAACACATCAATTTACAACTTTGTTTGATGGGACACATACAGAGCTTGAGGCTATGGAGAAGCCACTAGACCTGACTCCACCTCAATGTCCTCACCTGTAAAATCAAGGCAATATCTACATGGAGCCCTATTCCTTTATCTTTTTGAAGTTCTTACAATCTACTACACAAATTAGAAATGTTGGATTCCAAATCCTATTATTTTAATTATTAAATAGATTGTCAACTCTCCCTTTACAGTATACAAAAAATGCAATCAGTATAGATCCTGGTGTATTGTTAATAAAGCACATTTGGGTCGGGTGCAGTGGTTCAAGCCTGTAATCCCAGCACTTTGGGAGGCCGAGGCGAGAGGATTGCCTGAGCTCAGAGGTTTGAGACCAGCCTAGGCAACTTGGTGAGACCTCATGTCTACAATAAATCAAAAAATAAGCTGGGTGTGGTAGTGCCTGCTTGTAGTTCCAGCTACTTGGAAGGCTGAGGAGGAAGGACTGCCTGAGCCCAGCAGGTCGAGGTTGTGCCAGCCATGAGCATTGCCACTGCACTCCAGCCTGGGTGACAGAGTGAAACTCTGACTCAAAAATAAATAAATAAATAGAGCACATATGGAAAGTTTTAAGTATATTTAAGGTTAATTTTGAAATACAACTAATATATGTTTTAAACTCAGTGCTGTATCATTCTTAGTTTAAAACAATGAAGCCCTCAAAATCTCAAAGTAGGGTAGAACACCTCACTGGCTTATTACATCAAACTGCCATTTAAAAATATAAGTGATCAGGCCAGATGGCTGCTGGAGCCTGCAATCCCAGCACTTTGGGAGGCCAAGAGGGGAGGTTGGGTCGAGGTCAGGAGTTCTGGAGCAGACTGGGCAAGAGAATTAGGCCTTGTCTTGACAAAAAATAAAAAATTGCCTGGACCTGGTGGTGAGTACCAGTAGTCTCAGCTACTTGGAGGGCTGAGGTGGGAGGATTGCTTGAGCCCAGGAGTTTGAGACTGCAGTGAGCTATGATCATGCCACTGCACTTCAGCATGGGCAAGAGCAAGAACGATTCTATAATAATCATCATCTAATAATAATAATATTTTTAAAAATTAAAAAAGATCAAAATTAACAGCAAGGAAACATGGTTAAGGATACCATCATGAAAATTTCAAACTAAACAGAGAATAGGCAGCCATTTCACTGACTGGCTACTGACTAAAAAAATCTCACCATTGTTTTTTAAAAGCTTCCTGAGGGGGAGTGCTCTCTTTTTCTACCTTCAAAAACAATAGGAGGATCAATCAATCTGGATGATACAAATAGAAAATATTCTAAAATCATTCAAGCACGATGCTAAAAATCCTACCTTGGCGTGGCAACCATCATTTAGTCCTCTCTAGTTGAGCTCCATCTCTGATCCTAAGCTTCCAGAAATGGTCCAGCTGCCTGTTTTCAATTGGTTGTCCTTTGAAAGAAATTGAAACACCTGCACTGGGGCCCAAACTGCAAAGGCTGACTTTGCAAGGCAGCAAGGAGAAGCCTATCTTATCTAGTCTTGGTGGGTCAGGCCAGGTATTGGATGGCTCACTCTGTTTTAAGATCCTTGCCAAGTCTCCCCTTCACTTGCATGATTGATTAAAAGTGGACTATATGCTGAAATATTGCAGGCAGCATTTAATAGATATCTGCACACAACAGCAAATGGGACTTGAGTGGAAAAATGGGCACTCTATAAACTTCAGTCACATACACAAAATTAACCTTGAGCTTAGCTACATCTCAGCAGAAAGAGAAAACTAAACACGTGGAATTTTTTTTTAACCTCCTGACCATTTGATATTTCTTATATAATATTGTGATTTTTTAAAAAAATGAATACCTTAAAAATAAAGCTCTGTGTCAGATGTCACATAATGGTCTCCTCTATGTGTTCATAGGGTATAATTTGAAAGATACCAAATAAGAAACATAGTTCTGAAATATTCCCTTCTTTAGACTGTCATTGATGTCTGAAAATGTCATCATTGGTCATTTTTTTTATCAAAAGCATAGAGAATAACAATACCTATTATGATGATAATAATACCTATTATTCTTTGACCTCCATGGGCCAAGTGCTTTAAATATGTTACTCCTATTCAACAAATGAAATAGTATTACTGATTCAATTTACCATCCAAGAATCTGAGATTCAGTAGAATTGAGCAACTTGTATAAGATTGTATGGAAAGTAAGGCATATAAAACCCAACTTTTAAATACACCATATCCATTCCACATGGTCATTACTAGAGAGACCAAACCACAATCCCTGGAAAATATAGTAAAAAATGCTCCAAGGGATGATTAGAGTCTTTCCAGCAGGGAATCTGACAATTTCTGAAGAAAGTGTCCTCTCTAGTAAACTTAGGTGAAGTGAAAGATGGAGCCATGCTTGAACCCCAAAAATTCACTAATTCACTTTGAATCACACATTCACTTAGAATCAGTGCTGGAGGAAGAACCATGAATATGCAAGAATTGAAGCTAGCACTGAGTGCCCGGTCATGGAGAATGGTGCTACATTGCTGGGACAAAGCACTGAAAAAGAGGGATATGGTTGGTCCCTGAACCCTTAGTAGCCAATATAAGTCTAATCGGGATGGAAGTTATCATTAAGATGACACAATACCTATGCTTTCTCCCAAAACTTGCAAATTTATGAGACACTGACCTTCCATATGACCCTGCAATCCCCCTACTGGGAATATACCCTAAAGAACACAAATCACTCTATAAAAAAGATACCTGCACACGTATGTTTATCGCAGCGTTGTTCACAATAGCAAGAACCTGGAAACAACCATGCTGCCCATCAAGAGGACTGGATTAAAAAAATGTGGTACATATACATGATGGAATACTACGCAGCCATAAAAAAGAACAAAATCATGAATTTCGCAGCAACCTGGATGGAACTAGAGTCTATAATACTGAGTGACCTCTCACAGAAACAAAGATTCAAATATCGCATGTTCTCACTCATATAATGGACCTTGAACATCCAATGTAATACTCTAAGAAAATGACTGATGGTACTGGGAAACTATGGGGGGGAGGGGGATGGGATTAACAGTAGCAAATATCTGTCAGGGATGGGAAAACACCTCTTATCAACAGGGTGCCTGAATGAAACGTAATTGTACACCTAACCCTTAACTGTACCCCACAAAACCATAATAAAAAATATTGATTAATAAAAAAATCAAAAGTAACTTGTCTCATCTTCACTTCTCAGTCATGGTCTTAGAAAAAAGACTCAGCATTACACACCCTTTTGGGCAGACTGGCCTTTGTCACAAGCCTTTACAGAAATATTAGACAGCAGCTTGGTTCCCAAGTCTTCCCTCATGACTTCATGTGGACAGGCAATTATATAATCCATTTTCATGACTGTAACCTCTCTAGGTAAGCAGCCATCACTAAATTTCCCTTAAAGAGTGAAGACTCATCATTCACTCATTCATTTACTCAACAAATAGTTTTGTGCAAAATAAAGCAGAAAGATCCAAAGCAGAAGGATGGTCAGAAGACTACACTCCAATCTGCAACAGATTGGGACCCCAACTCAAAAGTAAGAGAGAGAGAGAGAGAGAGAGAAACCCAAAACCTGATGTCTTCACAGCTGAATTTTTTCAAGTAGCTAAAAAGCTAATACCAGTTTAATTCAAACTCTTCACAAAAATGGAAGAGGAGGGAATAATTTCCAAGTGACTACATGAGGCCAGAATTACTCTAACAGAAAGACAAGACACACACACACAAAGAAAAAACAACAACAACAAAAAACACAGCCTAATATCACTGATGAACACAGGCATAACAAAACATAGCAAAAAGCAAGTTAAATTCAACAATACATTTTTGCATATTGTTAGAATTAGCAATTGATTGCATTTTGGCCTTTTCTATATTCATTAATAAAGGGATATATGTTTCTTAATTATATTCTCTACTTTTACAATCATAGAGTCTTAATTTTTTTTTTTTTTTTTTGAGTTGGAGTCTCACTCTGTCACCCCAGACTGGAGTACAGTGGCTGCTCCCGGCCACTGCAGCCTTGACA
>NW_007253894.1:922753-970607 GCF_000164805.1 Carlito syrichta
GTACTGGAAACTATGGGGGGGGAGGGGGGATGGGATTAACAGTAGCAAATATCTGTCAGGGGATGGGAAAACACCTCTATCAACAGGGTGCGTGAAAGGAAATGTAATTGTACACCTAACCCTTAACTGTACCCCACAAAACCATAATAAAAAATACTGATTAATAAAAAAAAGAAAAAGAAAATTGATTCACACTATTCCTCCTTTAAAACATTAACATCAAGGAATCTAGAAATGGAATTGGAAAATGCCACAAAGCATTCTGTAGCTTCTGCTTGAGCTTTATAGAATCAAATGTAGTGGGTGGATAAAAAAGAAAAGAAAGCTTACTCTTACCTGACTGAACCACTCGTATCACTTTTTCCCAAGTTCCCATTGGGAAAGTATGAAGAAAACAGGAATAAAAGCCAACATCAGCTTCGGAGGCATTATGAAAAGAAAGAGTCATATCATTGGGAGCCATCGTTGAATTGAGAAAGTAAACTCTGTCGCGATAGGACTCCCTTATAATCTCACCATGAGATGGGTGGAAAATGGCAATGTCCGTTTTCACTGTATCAACTTTGAACCACTCCATCTGCGTTAAGGTGTCCGTCGATGGATACACACATTCTAGAGTCATGTTCTCAGCAAGTTTAACTGTTGAGTCCCAAAATACCTCTTCACATAGAGCTGAAATATATATCATGTTAATTCAGTTAGACTTGATAATGGAAACAAGAAGTAAATATGTTAAACTTTCTAAGATCTAGCACAATAGTAAATTGAAATCATGGTAAAGACTCACATTTTCTACCTTAGTCTAAAAAGGTTACCTGCTGATAATTGCCAATTGTAAATTTTAGTTTA
Organism: Carlito syrichta; assembly: GCF_000164805.1. NCBI lineage: Eukaryota > Metazoa > Chordata > Mammalia > Primates > Tarsiidae > Carlito > Carlito syrichta. The sequence continues at coordinate 923,603 of NW_007253894.1, forward strand.
CTTGAACAAGTGAGATATGATCTAAGCCAACGAAAGAGCACTAGAAATTCTCAACATGTCATACTGCAAGATCAAAAAAGGTGCAACATTTTTAAATGAAGACATAAAGATTATCTTTACCTTTGTATATATGAAGAATAGCCAAAAGGAAAGTAAGATATTCCATCTCTGGAAACTATTTGAAAACTGGTCTATTTAAAAAATCAATTTTTATAAGTGACATGCAGAGGCCAGGCCCGATGCACTGTTTCCTTCCTCTCAGATAGTATCAGTGGTGTCTTCTTTTTCTGTAGTATGAACACAGGAAAAAGGACTTAGCTTCAAAGATAGGTTTACTCTCATACAGGGCTGGGCAGAATTAAGTTACTTTTCTCTGGGCGAAACAGTCAGCTTCTTGTCAAGCTTTCATTTTCTACAAAGATTCATTCATTCATGTGCTGAGTGTGTTCTTTGTGCCTAACTTTGTTCTAGGCAATGAAGATACAATAATACCGTTTTTGAAAATTCTTGCCATCATAAAACGTACATTCTACTGAAAGATGACAAAACTAAGATAAAAAAATACAAATGTGTATGGTAAGTTAAAGGTAATGAGTGTACTACCTTCAAAATAAAGCATTAACTTTAAATAAAGTAGAAAAGTGGGGATGGGGAAGGGTGTCGTGTTTCCCTTTTAGATGAGAAGAAGGCCCAGGAGGTCCTCACAGAGAGGATGAGATTGGGGCAGAGACTGAAGGGCTTAGGGGAGGAGCTCCGTGGCCCCTGGGGGTGGAGTTTCTGCCAGCACTGACAGCTTCTTAGGCATGGCCTGCCTTCCATCTTTACCTTTTTGCTGACCTCGGCCTTCCAGATACAAACAAATCTACCATTATGAGTGATTTGTTTAATTTTTTACTTTGAAATAATTATAGAGTCACAGGAAGTTAGTTACAAGGACAGTGCAGAGAGGTCCATGTACCCTTCACCCGGTTTCCCCCTAATGGTTTCATCTTATATAATTATAGCACAATATCAAAACATCACTGATTTCTTAAGTTCATCATTGCTCTGTTCTTTCTCTTGTAAAATAAAAGTTCACATTCTTAAAAACTTGTTAGGAACCTATTAGCATGTCAATGTAAAAATGATACCTCTAATCATGTCCTTTGCAGCAACATGGATGCAGGTAGAGACCACCATTCTAAGTGAACTCTTACAGAAACAAAAAATTAAATACCTCATGTTCTCACTTATAAGCAGGCCCTGATCTGCACACAAGCACAAAGGTGGGAACAACAGACACTAGGCACCGCTAAAAGGTGTGGGGGAGAAGGCATAAGGGGCACACATGCACACGTGGATACCAGGTCCACTACCAGAAAGCAAGAAGTCATGCTAAAAGCCAAACTTTACTTGCACGTTATTTACTTTTGTATTAAATCTTCATATATAGCCCACAACTCTAAAATGAAACATAATTTTTCAAAAAGTATACCTCTATAAATATATAAATTGTATAAATACATTTGGCCCTGATAAGAGTGTCAGAATAAAAGGCAAGTGAAAAACTTGGAAAAGCAGGAGCAGAAATAACGAAAGACAATTTTGCCTGATACCAACTCTGACTTAACCCAAAGATGTATCACTAGGTGCCAACTACTGAACATCAGTACCTGATGTGGTAACTTTTGCAGGGAACATGAAATCAACAATGTAAGGATAATCAGAACAAAATTGCAACATGTGTGCATATAATCACGTAGAGTGTCACGTTGTGTTTACATGATATTATATTTTCTAAAAAACCTATGGTGTGATTTATGCTCCGAATTGTTTTGTGATACAGTCAAAAGAAGAATCTGTTATCTCCGATTTGTACATAATTCAATGTGAAGCAACGGTTGCCCCAGGTTTTACTCAGTTAAGTTAGGTGCCCTATTCAATCCCTTAAAAGCACAAACATGAGGAGGGCATGGTCTATGCCCTCAGGCCATTCTTACCACAGTGGGTCAGATAAATTTAAATGCAATTTATTATACCAAAACTTGATGATTTCTATACAGATTATTTGATTAAATGTTATGACAGCCAGGGGGGAATAATTCATTCTAATAGATTTGGGAAAGGTTTTTTTAGAAAAAGTAGGAGAAAGAGAAAGGCGTGGCAACAGGTGACATTTTCAGGAAATGGTATGACTACAGTCTAAGGCATTGAAAGCGACCAAACATGAAGCAGAGACTGAATTAAAATGTGTCTTAAATGACACACATAAAGGAATTGAAACATGGCAGTTCAAAACAATGGCGTCGTGCTTACATCAGTAACTCCAGCACCAAGCACAGTTCCCAGGACAACACAGACTGGGCCACGCCCATGGCTTAGACACGTCTTTGAGAGGCGCATAGGGCCACTAGGGAGCTTGTGGAGGCAAGTCGGGGGGACCAGTTTTGCATGTTTCAAAAATAACCTTTGCTGGGTGTGGCGGTGGATGCCTGCAGTCACAGCTACTCAGGAGACTTAGATGGGATGATCCGTCAAGCCCAGGATTTGAGACTGGCCTGGCAACAGAGCAAGACTCCATCTCAAAAAAATCATCATAATAATATTTTTTAAAAAGAAAGATAACCTTAGTCATTGTGGAGAAGAAACTGGGATGGCAAGGACATCACGGATTCATATCTAAGTTGGAAAAATTCACTACATTGAGACTTCATTAAAAGACTTTCTCTTATCAGGCACCAACAAAGATAAAACTACCAAGAATTTCTGAAGTCCTCAAGACAGCGCCCCTCTAACTACCTCCTTGTACCCACTATGCCCTGCCTCTGATCTGTGTCTTCTCACACACATGATGTACTCACACATGCTTTTTCTCACATGCACTCACATGCACTCTCACACATGCATGCACTCACACATGCACCAACACACGCTTTCTCTCATACACACTCACACATGCATTCAAACACGCTCTTCCTCACACACACATGCAGGCACTCACACATGCTCTTACACAGACATACATGCATGCACTCACATATGCTGTCTCTCACACATGCACGCATTGAAACATTGTCATACACTCGCACATACACACACGCACACACACATAAACACACACACACACACTGTTCCTGGAGAACAGAACATGTGGCCCACAGAGCCTAAAATACTTACTATCTGACCTTTTACAAAAAAAAAAATTGTTCTAATCCCCGGTCTAATTGGAAAGACAGACATGAGACAAACCTACAAATAAACAGATAGTTATAAAATGCACTTCATGTTATGAAAAGACGGAAATGCACACTGGCATAGGAGAGAATAACCAGGTTGATAGCCAAGCAGGGACCCTCTTTAAGTAGGTGGTAGGGAAAGGTGTGTGCTGAAAACTGCAGAACCAGGAAGCTTCAGCCAGATGCAGAGTGTGGCCAGGTGCCAAGACGAGCACTCCAGGCAGACAGGAGAGCAGGTGCACAAAGCCAGGGACTCTTGGGGAGATTTTCAAAGTTGTTGCAGCTGGAGCAATAGAGGGGAGATGTAGACAAAAACTGACAGGAGAGTAGACTGTTCAGATAGATGGGGTGGGATTACATTTGCTTCGTCCACCTCCTGATGTGATTCTAAGAGCAACTGAGAGTTAGTGGAGGCTTTGAAGCACCAGACTATAATCTGATTTAAATTCTTAGAAAAGCAACTGTCCATCAACCAGTTCACTTTCCTTTCTCCTAACAGAAATTTGACTTAGTTTGGATAATCACTCCTTTATACACTCCACAGAGATACTGTAACAAATCTAAACTATTCCACTGGAAACTATAATTGATTTGAGGGGTCAGAGAAGTCAACCGTGGCCTGAGATGACCAAATTACAGTGAGTGAAATTGTTTACATTCAACATCATAAAAAAAACGTTTTCCTCCTCTTCTTTATCTCAATCGCAATCTCTACCTCATCTTTTCTCATTGCATATGAACAAGAAAGAATGTTGCCTGGGTTACTACAGGGAACCATCCTGGAGGGAATCCGCCTGAGGACAGACAGGATGGCAGAGAGAGGTGGGAATAAACTTGGGTCTCAGTGGCATCACTGAGCTACTGAATTCACCAATTCTGAACTCTGAGCATATTGTGGTTTAATAAATATTCATACTTCTTAAGCCAGCTGAAAAGTTTCTGTTACATTTGACTGGTGCAATTGCTATGGTTGCCTCATGAAGATAGGAATAGAAAGGAACAAAAAGGGATTGTTTCTAATCATTAGGACACTACAACCAGGATAAGCAGAACAGAATGGTGGCTTAGACTAAGACAATTCCCATGGACATGAGAAGAAATGACCTGACTGCCAGGATAGTATCACATAGAGATATAACAATAATAGGAATCCTTAACTCTAGATGTCCCAGGCAGAGTCCAGTCAGGAAAACAGAGCCCATACCTGATGAGTCCATAGGTTTTTCAGAAGAGAAACTACTTTAAAAAGGTGATAAGAGAGACAACTTAAAGAAGAGATTTGGGAGGAATCTATTTCTACCTTTAAGGTTAGATGGTCCAGAAGGAGCCAGGACTGCCCACTATGGAGCCCGCCTTGCTTTGTGGAGGAAATGAAACCCTTCCAGAGATGTAGGAAAAGGTCAAGGAATGGTGTGGTCAGTGAAAGAACCAAATGACAGATAAGGAAACTGATCCCCAGAGAACTTTAATTACTGCTAGTGAAGGGCAAGTGTGAAAAATCCACAGCTAACATTACACCCAATGTTGAAAGTTCCATTAAGTTTAGGAGCAAGACAAGAATGCCTGCTTTTACCACTACTATTCACATTTGTACTGAAGCTTTCAGTCATAACAATTAAGTAAGAAAAAGAAATAAAAATAAAAGGTATCTAAGTAGCAAAGAAACAAAACTATCTCATATACTGATAACCTGATCTAATATATAAAAATATTTAAGAACTCATAAAAACTATTAGAGTTTAATAAACAAATTTAACAAGGTTTCAGGATAGAAGGTCAACACATGAAAATTTATGTTTCTATACACCAGCAATAAGCAATCTGAAAGGAAAATTAAGAAAACAATTCCATTTACAAAAGCAGTCAAAAGAATAAAATGCCTGTGAACAAATTTAACCAGAAGTAAAATACTTTACACTGAAAATGACAAAAACAGAAATGATTTTTAAAGAATGATATAAAAGAAATTCAAAAAGACCTAAATTTGGAAAAGACACTTAAGAAATATGTCTAAAATCTGTATTGGCAAATTTAACATTGTTAAGATGGCAGTACTGCTCAAAGAAATCTACAAAATCTACAAAGTCAATGCAAGTACAATTTCAATAACCTTTTACTCAGAAGTGGAAAGACTGATCTTCAAATTCATATAGAATTACAAGGAATTCTGAATAGCCAAAGCACTGTTGAAAAAGTTGAACAACTCCCACTTCCAAATAGCAAAACTTAGTATAAAACTACAGTAATCAAATCAGTGTGATACTGGCATACAGACAAATAGACCAGTGAGATAGAAGTGAGAACCAAAAGATATACCCATAGTATAAATTGATTTTCAACAAAATGTCAAGACCATTCAGTGGAAAAATAATAGTCTCTCCAATAAATGGTCCTGGGATAACTGGATAGCCATATTTGAAAAGCATAAAATTGGATTCCCTTCTGCCCACGATCTACAAAAATCAAGTCAAAATTAGTTGACCTAAGTAAAGAGCTAAACTATAAAATTCTCAGAAGTAAAGATCAGTGCCAGGGACCAGCTCCAGCCAGGTTCAGGGTACCCCAAAGGTGGAGACAGCGTCAGCAACTGGGGGGAAGAAGAGAGAGAGAAAGAGAGAGAGAGAAAGAAAGAGACTGGACTCCGGTCTAGTGCAGAAGCGATGTGTGTTATTGGGAATTACAACAGGTCTTTTATACACAAAGTCAGATGTGGGAGGGGTGTCCCCCACCTACCAGAAACCTTAATCCATGAAAACTTAATCAATGATTGCCTTTAAACCCTTTTCATATGATAATCTTAAAATTCCATAACAAAGGATAACCTAATCCCTGACTGACATATTCTATAATCCTTTTTCATCCTAAGCTGATTGATTTATGCCAAGTTAAACAATTCTATAGAAGCTTAAGTATTTACTTTACAAACGAAAGTGGCCTATCCCAGAATGTTTGGAATGTGGCCCAGTCCAAAGTTCACAGTGGGCTACCTGCAAGTAACCCAGCCGCATTCTTTCAACAAAATGGCTGTCTTCTAAAACTATATTCTACAATTTACACCTTCAATAAATCCTAAGATCATGACCCAGAAGCCTGTGACCAATACTAAGGTTCTTAGATGTGACACGAGTTTGAATTATAAGTTGTGTGAAAGCCAAAACTGCAGTTTGCAGAAGAATAGGAGCAATGAGCTTCTAAAGTTAGCTTGTGTTCGTCCCGGTCTCAGAGTTTTTATGTTTTGAGCTCACAGGAGCTTAACCTGGTTAGTGCTGAGTAGAAAGGGGGAGGAAATGGGGTCAATAGCTCGCGAACGCATCCTAGTGGTCTCGGGGTCAACGGCCCTTCCTGATCCCTAACGCTCAGTGGGCCTCCGTGGCCGGCTCCCAACAGATCAGAGTACGTTTTTATGACTTTGGAGGTGGCAAAGTCCAAAATATGGATTCTTGGATATGACACTAAAAGTATGGGCAACAAAAGAAAAAAGTAAATTGGACTTCATCAAAATTAAGAACTTTTATGCATTGAAGGACATTTTCAAAACAGTAAAAAGACAACCTACAGAATAAGAAAAACTATTTGCAAATCATATATCCAATTAGGCTCCAGAATCCAGAAATAGAATGAACTCTTACATTCCAACAACAAAATGAAACAATCCAATTTAAAAATGGTCAAAGTACTTGACTAGACATTTCTCCAAAGAAGATATACAAACAGCCAGCCAACACTGAAAAAGATGCTCAACATGATTTGTAAGGAAAACACAAATGTAAGCCCACAATGAGAAGTAACTTTATGTCTATTAGACTGGCTATAATCAAAAACAGGGAAAACAACTATGCTAAGAAGGATGGAAATATTAGAACCCTTGATCCTTGTTCCTTGTTTTTCACTGTTGTGAAAAACAGTTTGATGATTCCTCAAAAAGTTAAACATATGCCCTAACAGTTTTATTTTTAGAAATATACCCCAAATAATTGAAAATGGGTACTGAAAAAATATTTATACACCAATGTTCATAGCACCATTGATAAGAAAAGAAAAGTCCCATGTTGTAGGATTCCAAATATATGAAAATATCCAGGATAGCAAAATTCATAGAGACGGAAGGCAGATTGGTGGCTGCCAAAGGCTGATGGAAGCAGGGAAAGGGGAGTGACTCCTTAAGGTATGGGTTTTCCTTGGGGAAGATGAAAATATTTTGGATCTTGATAAAAGCAGTCGTTGCAGAACATTTGAATGTACTACATGGTAATTGAATCATATACTCTAAAATGGTTCATTCTATGTTACATGAATTTCACTTCAATAAAAAATTACTGCTATTAAACAACAAAAGTGTAAATTCACCCCATATCTTGTCAATTGCAGAAGCCACTCCATTTTGCCGTGGGTCATGCGTTTACTGATTCAACTTGATCTCCCAACTACCCTAGTCCAGAGATGCAAATTTAGCCTCACAGCACATTCTAAGAATACAGTCCAGAGGCACACTCTGTGTCACAACTTCATGATAACAGATGGAATTAAGCAATGCAAAAAATCATAGTCCAGGTTGTCAGATAAAAGGTTAAAGACATAAAAAAAAAAATGATGCTTTTGTGCTTACCAAACACATGCCAAAATATAAATGTTTGGGGGGATCAGAGTTGGGTAAAGTGTGGTAGAGGTGTAGGTAGAGAAGTAGGAAGGACACGCACTGAACAGGTACCTGTGACAGTGTGTTCCCTCTGGTCATAAAAGAAATGAGATATAACACAGCATCCTCCACTCTCAGTGGCTCCCACAAGCAGGCCCTAAGTGAACTCCCTCCCCCAAGAGTAAGAAGTCAGGTGCATAGGAGGAGTATTAGAAAAGGGACACTGATTGATAATAACTTGCAAGAGGAACCTCTTATTCCCAAGGCATCCTAAGTCAACTTCGTCAAGAGATGCAGAGAACTTAATTGCACTTGCACTCTGGAATCCAGGAACCTAGAGGTCACAGATTCAAAGGAAAGGTGCAGAAAGACTTGAGGCTGAAGATAAAGTTCAGCCATTACAACTCTGCTAAGAATGAGTTCTATTTATCAACATCTAACCAAAGACAAATAGAGACGGTGCTTGAGCTATTTTTGTTGTGTCGGCAGCCATTTTTTGCATGATTTATGAAGGGATTTTGGCTTGAGGTTTTTTTTCTAATAGAGCTGTCTGTATAAAAGAGCTTTGTCCTCAAGGAAGTCATTAATCAAAATATTACTGGATTTCTCTGCTATTAAAAATGTCTCAGCCAACCACATAAGCGTGAATTTATCTCCCAGGCTTGCCTGTGAATGCAGACTCCTAGGAGGCCTGGGAGGGCAACAATCTTCGGATACGCTGTTTTCCTTCCCTTAGGCTGTCCACATGGGCAGAAACATTTCTATCACTTCAATTGTATTGCTTCTTCAATCTATAATATGTCCTACTTCCCCAAATGTCTCTACTCAAGGACCCCACCCCACCTTCCTCAGCTCATGCTAAAACATCTGATGTGTGTGATGGGGAAATCTACTTCTATTCTGATATACCCTGCCACACTTACTCAGACAAGTTTCATATGCTGGAAAGCAGAGGAATGCAAAACAGAAAGCCTGTGCTGAACTCTGAGAACAAGTGACTAGGGCGGGGAAGATCCCTACGTGAGGTCTTTTGTTCCATCCCCTTTATCTTAGATGTGAGAGTTTGCCTGTGTGCCTTCTGCCATGATGGTCTAGCTGTTGAGAGGTTAAATAAGATTTCAACACTCTAGCCTAGTTTCTGTTCCCTGCCCAACGTACCTCACTAAGAGAATCTTTCCAATGCAGGACGCAAGGTCTCCTGTAGACCCTAGAACTTTAGCGACTCACACACCTGACACCAGGTGTTAATCTCTCACTGAGTAACCAGTAGAAATCCACTTCCATTCAACACAGAAACTTTGGTTTGGGTTCAGCAAGGATGCTCCAGGAGAGGACTCTGTAACCTATGGCCGAATCCAGACCACTGTCCGATTTTTATAAACAGTTGAGTTGGAATACAACCATGGTCGCTCATTTGCTTACTTACCATCTGTGGCTGTTTTCGTGCTACAACAAATTGAGTGGTGTTGAGTAGTGACAGACACCACGTAGCCAACAAAACTGTATATATTAACTATCTGATCTTTTATGGAAAAAAATTCCCCAAGCTTTGAGAAAGAAACTCAATCTTTGGATCATAGACATTGATTATTAAAGCTCATCCTTGCTCTCAGCATTTCTTGAGGAAAAGGAAGATTTAGCTTCACAGCCCAGATGCTGATAAAATTAGCTCAATCTTCTTACTCTCAAGAACTATACTATCAAATCTATTATAAATACAGTTCTAGAAGCTGACTGAGAAGTACTCAAATGGCATCCTTTTTACTAAAAGCTACATCCTTGATTAAATCTAAGGTATATAGAGCATCAGTCATTTTAACTTATTACAGCTTTTTCCTGAAGCATCTACCCATCACACAGTTTTATTGGCAGCCCCCACCCTTTCACACACAACAATTTAAAAAGTGTGAACTCAGACACATCCAAGCTTTTTTTCTGAGAAGGTTACTAACCTTGAGATGTGAGTGCCGCTCGCTCTAACGTTTCTTCCCATCTGTGACTCAGTTAAGGGCTTCTATCATATCCTGTTTATTGTGACCTCTTAAGCTCACTCTTTCTTGGTCACTGCAAGCTTCCCGCTGCTTTCCCCCTTAATTAGCACTACTGGAGCAGCGGGAAGTGGGAGTCTGGCTCTTTCTGTGCTCTTGAGCAATTCTCTACACCAGAACTTCTTCAGGTAGCAGCTGAAGTAAAGCACTAATATTTCATGAGGCAGTGTTTTTTGAAGTCAAGAAATCTACCTGCTTCTGGAAGCATCTTTAACATTTCAGCTACTCAGACTCATTCCAAACTCGGAGTTCCGGCCTTTTTTTTCCCCCTAAGATTCGATACTTTGAAAAAAAAATGTACTTCTTATCCTCAGTTCTAGCTCTAAATTGAAACCACACACAAAAAACTTGAAGTTTGTTTCTTTGCCTTTTCTTCCCCATTTTTTTTTCTGCCAATCAAAGCAGGTTATATTCAAGAGTCTCTTAAAGTCAGGAAGCTTTCTGATCTCTGCCCATTTCTAAGCATGTTTCGGTCTGACTTTCTAGATATTGTAACCGAGAAAGTCAAATTTAAAAGTACGTTTTAACCGCACAGTCTCACTTATAAGTGTTTGCTCAACTAAGGGTCTGCAAAAGCATATCAAATGGACATTGGAGACTCAGAAGGGGAAAGGGAGAAGGGAAGGAGAGGTCAAAAGTCACCTTTGGGTGTGATATTTACTAGTAGGGGTGACGGGTACACTTAAAGCCCAGACTTCTTCACCACTATACAAATCAGTCATGTAACCAAAAACCACGGGCACCCTTTCTAAAGCTATTGAAATAAAATAAAATAACAAAAGTACATTTTAGACACTCCTTTCTTTTTTTCTCCTCTTCTCTCCTTCCTCATTCTTTCCCCAGCACCCCCAATGCCTTGTAACCCACAGTTACTTCTCCAATTATGTTATTGCCTAAGAAATTCCAGAGGCTAATCTTGGAACAAACCAGGATGGATCCCCAATTGTGAAACCTCCCAGCTGAGAGGGTCATGGATAACTGGGCACCACCAGGCGCAGACAAGATGACACTAGCCAGGACCCCCCCATCCCACGGGCTACTCAAGATAGCCATCGGAACAAGAACACATAGATCCTGCACCCAGTCCTACCCCTGCATGTTTCCCATATCAAATTTCTCTCCCTCCCTTTTTTCTTTTTGAGTTAGGGTCTCACTCTGTCGCTCAGACTGGTGTGCAGTGGCACTTTCACAATCCATCACAGCCTCCTGGACTTAGGTGATCCTTCTGCCTCAGTCTCTTGAGTAGATAGAACTACAGGCATGCACCACCACGCCTGGCTAAATTTTTTATTTTTAGCAGAGATGGAGGTCTCGTTATGTTGCCCAGGCAGGTCTCAAACTCTGGCCTTTAGCAATCCTCCCACCTCAGCCTCCCAAAGTGCTGATATTGCAGGTGGGAACCACCGCACCCAGCCTCCAAGTTTCCCTTTAAAAACGCCATGGTAAAACTGAAAATCTGAAATTGTTATTTGGGACATTAGTCAACCATCTACTCAGGTTGCCAGTCCTTGAAATAAAACTAGTTCTTTCACCTACTCTTATCTCTCAAGTTTGGTTTTGGGGCACACGCACCAGGATCTGAATCCGGTCACAATACTGTTTTGTTTTGTTTTTTGATTTGCCTTCTGTTCTCCAACAGAAAAAGTATACAAGTTGGTGTTTCTAAAGAACTGTTTTCATGTGTTTCTGAACACATGATAGTTTCTTAGCTGCATCAGAGGACAGCAAAGTTCATTTTATTTTTTATCTTTTTATTTATTAGATTATGGCAGTTTTATATTAGTTACACCACCAAGAAGAATTTCAGCTGAGGTTTGAGTTCATCAAATCATAGAAATACCAGAACCACATCTGACAGGTGGGAAGGCACTTATAGGGCTGCCTTGTCCTGCAAGTGTAACTATGCACCACTGACACAGGACCAGCCTCTTCTGCTAGGGCACTGCTTATGTGAAAACCAGTAAAAACAAAATGCAATGCTGCTTTCAATATACAACTATAAATGGGCACAGGATCCAATTTCTCAAAAGAAGACATACTGAGCAACAAGTATATGAAAAAAAAATGCTCACCATCACTAACCGTCAAGGAAATGCTAACCAAAACCATGGTGAGATATCATCTCTCCCCCGTTAGGATGACTATTAGTTAAAAAAGACAAAAACAACAACAAATGCTGGTGAGGATGCAGAGAGAAGAAGAGTCATATACACAGTTGACGGGAATGTACACTAGTAGAACCACTATTGAGACCTGAATGGAGGTTATTCCAAACTACAAAGAGAACTGCCATATGAACCAGCAATTCCACTACTGGTAATTTACCCAAAAGAAAAGAAATCATTACATCAAAGAGACATCTGCACCTCCATGTTTATTGCAGCACTACCTGTAACAGCCAAGATATGGAATCAGTCTAGGTATCCAACAACAGATGAACAGATTGTAAAAAGTGGTATATATACTCTATGGAATACTATCAGGCCATTAACAAAAATGAAATCCTCCATCCAACAGCATGGATGAAACTGAAGGGCATTATATTAAGTGAAATAAGCCAGAAACAGAAAGTTAAACACCACAGGTTCTCAATCATATGCGGAAGCTAAAAAGAAGTTGATCTCACAGAAGTAGAAAATAGAACAGAGGACACTAAATCACAACTAAATAGGAGAAATAAGTCCTAGTGTTCTCTACCAGCATAGGATGACTTAGGTTAACAAAAATATATAGTTTCAGATAGCTAGAAGGACGATATTGAATGTTCCCAACACAAAGAAATAATGAAAGTTTGACATGATCTATATGTTGATTATCATGATCTGATCACTATACATTTATATGTATCAAAACATCACTAAGTACCCCATGAATATGTATAATTATGACTTGTCAATTTTAAAAAATTATGTAGAAAAGGCCAGAAGAAAGAAATACACAAGTGTTTATCAAGCACTTATTGGGGGCAGATGTAACTTTCTAAAATGGCTACCTGACTCATATTGTTCCCTTCAATGCCTCACTGTCCTCAAAAGAACATCCACACTTCTCACTGTCTTGCAAGTTTGGTATAATTGCTCTCTGACATTTTCTCCAGTATCACATATCACAGCTCTTCTGCTCACTCCCTGCCTAATGTTCTCATAAGGCAGGGCCTTTGCACAGGAGTTTCCTTGCCTTGACTTCCCTTATCCCACACTCATCCAGCAGACCTCAGTCCAGATGTATCTTATAAGATACTCTCCTTGGGGCCTTCAAGAGTGGGTGAGGTATTGTCTTGTGAGTTCCCAGAGAACCCCAAATATGTCCTTACTGATACACTTATCACATTCTATTGTTATTGCCTATCTTACTGTAGCCTTGAAATCCCTTCAAGACCAAAGTAAAGTCTCATCCACCAAACTGCCAGAGCCTTGCACAAGGCCCTGATCACGTGGGTGCTCAGTTAGCATCAGCTGAATGAGAAGGAAGCAATGCAATGGCTTTCCTCTGTCAGGTTTCACAGCATATATTTTATATTCTAGCCACAATCCCAGTTCCATATTCCATCTTATTCCCACTCTGTCATTGTTGGTTTTTGTTTTGTTTTCTGGTTCAACTTTCTGGTTTCCCAAAGAATAAGACAAAAGTCACCTTGAACTAAAATACACACTGATCTTGCAAGACAAACCCAAAGACAAACTTTCCTGACTTGAGTCAACTATTCCTCAAAATAACTCAACAGGCCCTGAACAAAGCCTCAAACACTGGCTGAAACAGCTGCTGTCTATCCATAGGATTTTTAATACAATGAATGTAACAGTAGATGCTACTTACATCTATGGGCTCTAGGCTTGGAAATTTACTGACACCTGACTTTTAAAATTCCACATTTATATAGGCTAGGTCATTTTCCCAAATTACTCTATTTTTTATAATCACTCTCTAATTCAGTGTCCTCATGCAAACAGGTACACACACACACACACACACACACACACACACACACACACACATACATCATCATCATCATCATCATCCTCATCATCCTCATTATCACTCATATTCCATAATAAAGTTATTGCTATTATTGAGGGAGACAGAATGAAGACAGCTTTTGTGGTTTCTCTGCAGGGTTCTATCCCATTTGGTTGCTTCAGCTTTCTCTTGGAGGCTCTTGAAATCTTGAAATACAAAGACTTTAACAGTTAGCTTTGTATAGTTCCCCAAGGAACACAGACATTCCAAAATCTGAGTCCCAAGGACGCATCATTGCTCTCCCCAACATGGAGGTACAAAATTTTACTCTGCAAATAGGGGAAACATGGCAAGATCACATGATCAGAAATAAATCCCTCGCTCGCTCTCTCTCTCTCTCTCTTTCTCTCTCACAAAGACAGAGAGTGAGAGAGAGAGAGAGAATAACCTGAGGCAAATGAAACAGCCTTACATCTCTAGATAACAAGTGTCTTAAATGTCCCAACCAGGAGAACACGAAAAGGCAAAAAAGAGAAAAGTTAGTGAGGCAGAATGCAGGTTATCTACCACTTATGGGGGTGAGCAAGAACCCTCCCTCCACCATTTTTTCATGACCTGTAAAGTCTTTTTCAACAGTTTAAAAGCAAAAATCCTCTTTTACCTTACCCATTGTTGACAGAAATAGGAAACAAACAAACAAAAAAACCATCACATCACTGGTTACAGCATCACATTAGCTACCCCCTGCCTCTTTTCCTCTAGGGTCACTAAGGCACCAACTCATCGTTCTAACAAAGGGTAAGGAAGGAGAAAAAACTCGAGTATTTATCCTGCCTTTTCTGCAAAAATTTTAATTCATGGTGACCCATGTTTCTCTTTATAGAAAAATTCAATTATTAAATGGAAAAAATAGTCATAGTTATTTTTAAGTCACCGTTTTTGCAACCTCTATTAAAATAGTAAATGGAGACAATTGTTACTGGATGCTAAAACCATTAGGTGAAAGGTTAATGGGGAACGTTATAACGAAAGGTACTGCTGATTGACATTACTTGAGCCATCAGATCAGCCGTCATCTCACTGAAAATGGTACAAGTAGACACTGGGACTCCCAATGAGAGGCAGCAGGAAGAAAACAGTGCCCCCTAGGAGGAACTCTTCCCAAAGTAGCTGAGCCCAAATCCAGCCACGCCTCTGGAAGTAACTAGAAGTATACAGAAAGAGACATGCAACAAACGCCTGAGTTGAACGTGGAAAGCAAGAGTTACCACAGAACAAACGTTTCAGGTTCTTTGCTGAATCCAGTAAATGCCAAAAGGAGCTTGATCATTTGAAATATCCTTTCCTAATGAACACTAATAGCAATTTTGGAGTTTCATCAGCATGATAAAGAAAATTGATCAGCAAACTAAAGGAATCTCAATTCAGTTCTTAAATAAGACAAGGATGACCAAAATTGCTGCCAATATTTAACATACTCTGGAAGTTTTAGCTAACTGTAATAGATTTAAAACAAACAAGAGTAGGAACTGTAAATCTTGAAAATATTTTTAAATTTACTGTTGGAGATGATCAAACTAGAGAACACAAGGAATCAAATAAATAAGAGACGAATTAGATAAGTTGTCTAGCAAAATAACTTTATAAGAATCAATACCAACAAACAGGCAGAGAATCAAATAAAAAGCACAATCTCATTCACAATAGCCACCCCCCAAAAATGAAATACCTCAGCATCTTCCTAAACAGAGAAGTTAAAGATCTTTACAATAAAAACTACAAAACACTGCTCAAAGAAATCCAAGAAGACACAAACAGATAGAAAAATACTCCATGCTCATGGATAGAAAGAAACAACATTGTTAAGATGTCCATCCTACCAAAGGCAATCTGCAGATTCAACACAATACCCATTAAATTACCAACATCATTCTTCTGACCTGGAAATGACAATACAGAAATTCATATGGAAACATAAACAACCACGAACACCCAAAACAATCCTTAGCAAAAGAAACAAAATGGGAGGTATCACACTTCCAGACATTAAAGTTTATGATGAAGCTACAATAATCAAAACAGCCTGGTATTGGTACAAGAACAGGAATAGCACCAGTGGAACAGGATTAAGACTCTGGAAGCAAAAACCTCAATTTCTCAACCAACTCCTCTTCGACAAAGCCTCCAACATCAACCACTGGGGAGTTAAATTCAGTAAATGGTGCTGAGGAAACTGGCTGACCACATGCAGAAGACTGAAACAGGACCCCTACCTATCACCATACACACAAGTCAACTCTAAGTGAATCAAAGACCTAAACATAAAACCTCAAACTATAAGAATCTTAGAAAATGCAGGAGACACCCTTACAGAAATCAGAATAGGCAACCACTTCCTGATCAAAACCCCAGGTGTCCAAGCCCGAAGAGAAGAGATAGACGAGTGGGACCTCATCAAACTGAAAAGTTTCTGCAAAGCAAAAGAAACAATCAAGAGACCGGAGAGACAGCCCATAGAGTGGGAAAAAATATTTGCCAACTACTTCTCTGACAAAGGCCTAACATCCAGGATCTACAAGGAACTCAAATGTGCTGAAAGGAAAAAAACAAACAGCCCCATTAAAAAGTGGGCAAAAGACATAATAGACACCTCTTAAAAGAAGATTTATGGGGGCAACCCTTTCGGGTCCCCTCCCATTGTGGGGTCTTTTCTGACCTCTCAATAAATCCTGCTTTCTAAAAGAAAAAATGAAGATAGACGGGCAGCCAACAGTCACATGAAAAAAGTGCTCAGCCTCACTTGTCATCAGAGAAATGCAAATCAAAACCACATTGAGACACCACCTAACCCCCAGTAAGAATGGCCAACATTAATAAAACAGACAACAGGCCAGACCGACCCTCGACTTCGGAGAGGGAGGGCCTTCTTCGGCTCCTTCAGCCTCCTTGGGCTCCTCACCCGCGGCAGGGAACCCGGGACTCCAGTGTATGCCCCACCCCTGACCCCCCTAGAGATATGTCCGCCCCGGGCTCGGCGGCGCCTCGTGCGGGACTTCAAGAGGCTGCAGGAGGATCCTCCGGCTGGAGTCAGGGGGGCTCCGTCCCAGAACACCACATTGGTTTGGAACGCGGTCATTGGGGGGCCTGAAGGGACCCCATTTGAGGATGGGACATTTAAACTCACAATAGAAGTCACTGAAGAATATCCGCGTAAACCACCTACAGTTAGATTTGTCTCTAAGACGTTTCATCCAAATGTCTATGCAGATGGTAGTATACGTCTGGACATACTTCAGAACCGTTGGAGTCCAACTTACGACGTGTCTTCCATTTTAACATCCATACAGTCTCTGTGGGATGAACCCAATCCCAAGAGTCCGGCGGTCAGCCAGGCCGCTCGGCTGCACCAGGAGAGCAAGCGGGAATAGGAAAAGCGTGTTTCTGCCATAGTAGAACCGAGCTGGCGTGATGGTTGACCCCAGGTACAGCAAAAGGAGAAGCTGACCATTAAGAAAAATATATATTGATTTGTTTGTCACCTTCCTATTCCTCAGTGTCATTACATTTACTTTATTAAAAGCAAAATAGCTGTTGTGCTGTTTCCAGCTTCCCTTGCCAAGGTTTTCCTCTCCCTTCTACCCTCTCCTTGAACATCAAAAAACAGCCTCTATGAAATCAAATGTACTGTACCTGGGTTACTTGCAAAAATTACTACTGCTTAATTCTTTTTCTGTTGTATCTCATTTGCAGCTTTCTTTTTTCTTTCTTTCTTTCTTTCTTTTTTTTTTTTTTTTTTTTTTTTTGAGTTGGAGTCTCACTCTGTCGCCCAGACTGGAGTGCAGTGGCCGCTCCCGGCCACCGCAGCCTCGACCTGCTGGGCTCCGGCGATCCTTCAGCCTCAGCCTTTCGAGTAGCCGGAATTACAGGCGTGCACTACCACGCCCGGCTGATTTTTTGATTTATTGTAGAGATGAGGTCTCGCTGCCCAGGCGGGTCTCGAACCCCCGGGCTCAGGCCATCCACTCACCTCAGCCTCCCAAAGGCGCGGGATTACAGGCTGAGCCACCGAGCCTGGCTCATTTGCAGCTTTCAGGCAGTTATTTGTGTTACTATACTTTACACGAAGCTTTTGACATTAATTGTTATACATGTGGTGCCTGTGCATAACTGGATAACCAGGATATTATTTTTAACAAAATGATTGCTGAAGTGTTTCATCCTGGCTGGTCTTTCACTTGTGTTGGATTTAGAAGTGAATATGTTTGGAATATGACCTACAGAAAACAGAAACAAATTCATGTACACACAATGAAAGATAAACAGACTAAAATCCTATGATACTAAGAGCTAAGCAATATGAGTTACAAGACTGTATTTACTGGTAGGAAGGAGAATGCTGAAGGACTCAGCCAAAGGAGCACAGCAATTGTAACTGACACATCCTCTTTGTAAGATACTGACTGGACACACCCATGCTAAGTTTCAGAATACTGGTCTTCTGGGTTTTTGCTTTTTTAAAGAGGTGTGGGAGCAGAGGAGTGGAAACAATCATCAGTTTTTGAGCTAGGGAAAGTTGAAGATCCTTTAATCTTTTCAAAGGAGGAGTGCTGCCCTAGATGAACAAACTTAATCCCATCTTTTTGTTAAGAGTTTGAATTAATTCAAGGAAGGGAACATATCTGTGACAGACTGTTTCCCCTCAAATAACGAGTTACTGCTGCATGCTTTAGTTTCTTCTTCCCTTTCAGCATTATAAGAACCGTAAAGCCAACGTCTGCAATCTTTCTTTGGATATTTATACTTTTAGATATACAGTACCTTTAAGTAGCAGTGTGAGACAAGGCTTGTAAATGTTTTGTCTAATGTTATATTGTCACCTTTATGCATTTATCACTCTTCCAAATCTAACTTTGCACAAGTAACCCATGTAAAAAAATGTACATTTTTCAAAACTTGTGAATAAAAATAACCCTAAAATTTCAAAAAAAATTAAAAAATAAAAATATAAAACAAACAACAACAGATGCTGGCAAAAAAGGGAACAGAGATGCAGAGAAAAGGGAATACTTCTACACTGCTGGTGGGAATGCAAACTAGTTCAACAAAACATAGAGGCAATTTCTAAAAAACTAGAAATTGACCTTCCATATGACCCAGCAATCCTCCTATGAATATACCCATAGTTCTCAAATCATTCTATAAAAATGATACCTGTACACGCATGTTTATTGCAGCACTATTCATACGGGCAAAAACATGGAACCAACCGTGTTGCCCATCGAAACTGGACTGGATAAAAAAAATGTACATATACATAATGGAATATTATGCAGCCATAAAGAAGGACAAACATATGGCCTTCACAGCAACATGGATGGATTTAGAGTCTATAATACTCAGTGATCTACCACAGAAACAAAGAACAAAGTACCATGTGTTCTCATTCATAAGTGGACCGTGAACATTTACTAACATACTGTAAGAAAGGAATTGGCAGTAGCAGGATACTGCCTGGGTGGGGGTTAGAACAACAATAAGGGTACCTGATCTCAAACCAGGCAAAGTGGGGACCAAAGTGAGGCCCTAACACTTTACCTGTATAATATCCATTTATATACCTAATCCTGAATTGTACCCCACATCTTTAAAATAAAATATGCATAAACTAAAAAAAAACTAATTAAATTTACTCCTATGTTCACATTTCCAATTCCACTTTATGGATTTGGAAAAAATTCCCATCTGAACATTTCCTAGTCAGACCTGTTCAACCACTTATCAAGCCTGGGTTGCTACATGCTTATGAGTATTCTCTGGAAAAATAAATTAGCAAATGAGATTTAGAAATCATTATATGCAACTGAAACACCTAAGTATTTAATTTTTGGTACTGGTATAAATTATACTGTTTTAAAATTACAATTTCTAATAGTACTTGCATAATGAACGTTTGTATACCTAACTCTGAATTGTACCCCACATCTTTAAAATAAAAAAATTAAAAGAGAAAAAAGTTCTAATATTTCAATGCTAGCATAGTGAGACACAGTTGATTTTTACATGTCAACTTTGTGCCTTGGAATCTTGCTAGACTCATTCAAATGCTATTATTTCTTCCTTTCCAAAATAATAATAATAATAATAAGGAATGGTAAGAGTGCATATTCTTGTTCTCAACTTGAGGGAAAAAAATCACTCATTCTTTCAACATTACATTTGCTATTAGCTGTAGGTTTTCATAGCTGTTCTTTATCAATATGAATAAATTCTTTTCTAAGTTTTCTGATAACTTGTATCATAAATGGTGCTAAAATTTATCCATTTTACTATTGCTTCTGTTGAAATGATAATATGGTTTTTCTTTTTTAACCTGTTCATATGGTTGATTATATTCATTGATTTTCAACTATTGAGGCAACCTTTCATTTTTGGAATGAATCCCAAGTGGTGATAACATATTCTATTCATATATTGATAGTTCATGTTTTGTTAAGGATTTGTGCATCCATGTTCATGAGGGTCTGTAGTTTTGCTGTATTATCTGTGTTGGTTTTGGTATCAGAGTAATGAATGCCTCATATTATTAATTCTACTAATGTCTGAGGTTTTCTCAAACTAATTTTTGTATTTTGTTTTATTACTTACCCCTTCAATCTTTAAGTGATTACAGGGAAACTGTCCCCAAGTTGACCTGTCTATATATATCTTCCTTTCTAATATGAATATTAAACATAGGCTATAAACATGTTGGAAAAAAAAGACTCAGTACCTTGATTGTATTTCATAGCCAATAAAGCATCCAAAATTACACATACATATGTATTTGTAGGCATAAATATGTGTGTGTGTATGTGTGTGTGTGTGTGTGTGTGTGTGTGTGAATATATAGAAATGTATATATATAAATAGCAAAGCACCTTTTTAAAAAAGAAGAAAAGGAGAAGGGGGAATCTTTACTATCAGATACTAAAATGTATTATGAAGCTACATAATACATATTAAAGCTACCTGTTAAAATGTCTCATTCCATAAGAAATAAGAGTCCAGAAGCAGGCCCAAAGAGTTATAGAACTTTAATAGATGCTAAGAGTGCCATTTCAGTCAAGTAGGAAAAGAACTGATCATCTAGCACATGGTATTAGATAAACTGACTCACCACGTGTAAGAACAAGCCTGCTCCCACCCTCACTGCTGTTGATCTCTTGTCATTTCTAGAGGAGCACAATCTCTATATACCCATCTTGGGGCCGGAGACCCCAGCTTCCCTTGCAGTGGCAGTCTGGGCATAAGACCTAGACTCTGCCAAATTCATTTGTGCCCTCAGAGTTTGAATCAAAAGTTCAGTGAGTCCAAGCGCAAAAGAAGCAAGGTTACAGGGGTCCATTCTGACCAGAGGACTACAAGGGCCACAGTTTGTGAAGTCCCCAGATGTAGTACCACATTCACTCTACCAGCAGCAGGGAAGGTGGGCAACAGCTGCAGTGATGTCCTCAGCCAGCCCACCGGGGTGGCCCTGGGGACATCGTTGCAGGTTGAATTACACTGAGTCAGCTTCTCCCCTCAATCTCCTTCTCTGCCCATTCTTTCTGTGACCTATCCTATATCCTTTTAATAAGTCACTTCCTTCTCAAGTTGGACAGAAATACTTTGAGATGTTACAACTAATAGCCCTGATTAATACACTCATCTGTTATATCCTCACAAATGTCAAATGCATTAATAATTTGAATGAGAAAAATATTATAAAAAACTGAAGAATATGTTTTATAAACCTACGAGTGAAGATTAGGTTTTAGTTTTAATATATGTATATTTAGTTTTAGCTTTATATATACATATATATACACAAACACATATACACTATATAGATACACTGTATATTTATAACCTGTGTGTGTGTGTGTGTGTGTGTGTGTGTGTGTGTGTGTGTATGGTTATATATATATACACAGAGGGCACCAAAAAATGTATACACATTTTAAGAAAGGAAAAAACTGTATCAAAATTGTAATACTCAATAAGATGAATACAAGCCACATTTGACTTCTGCAATTACAAGATGTACTCAAAGTGGTTACCACCAGCATCCAGATACTTCTGATTATGGCAGACATCTCTTAACATCTCTTAAAATGAGTATGCATTTTTTGGCACTCTGGTTTATATATATGAAAAACCAAGATAGATGGATATATTCAAAGCCAAGGGAAATGTGATAGCTTGTTCTACATAAAAATTTAGAATTGTGGCATGCACTGATGAGGCAAAAAATCGGAATTGGGAGAGGGATATACAAAAGTTATGAGATGGCAGTATAAAATTTTCTAAATATAAAGTCCTTAAATATGAAAGATAAAAACATTCATAACCTTAACAAAAAAGAAGGCAGTGCCCAGCACTTTGGAGAACTGCTTGAGTCCAGGAGTTCAAGAACAGCATAGGCAACAAGGAAGACCTCATCTCTACAAAAAAAAAAAAAAAATCAAAAAATTAGACAGTCACGGTAGCATGCATCTGTAGTTTCAGCTACTCAGGAGGCTCAGGCAGAAGGATCACCTGAAAGCAGGTGGTTGAGGCTGTACTGAGCTGTGACTGTGTCACTGCACTCCAGTCTGGACGACAGAGGGACACCAGCAAGCTTCAAAAAAAGTATTTGAAGAAGTGAATGAACCAATTTCTCTAATTCTACTTAAGAAGCAGAAAAATAAGGGCCATATATTTTAAAGATTTACTTTTTTTCTTGTAAGACATAAGATTTCCATTTTTCATGCATGATATTTTTAATTTGGAAACATTAAAAGGATTAAGCTTCTGTTATATAGAATAAATGTTGTGGGATCTTCTAGTCCCAAGATTTAAAAAGAAGAAGAAAAAAAAGACAATGGTGGACATTAAATATCAATTTACAAAAGAAGAAATATAAACAGAACAATGTAAAAAGGCAATTACTCTTACCAGTTATAGTCAATGAAAATTAAAACAAAGATGTACTAATTTTTGCTTATCAAATGTACAAATGCGTAAACAAAAAGAATGCGAATGGCCATTGTTAACAAGAGTGGAAATGTAGATTGCCAAATGCTGCTGGTGGAGCTATAAACTGTTATACATTTTCTATATACATACCACTCAAGAAATGTATGTGAAAAAAAGACTCATTATATCCTCAGACCCAGCAAAGCCACCTCAAAACATTTATCCCAAGGAAAGATACATTTATCCAATGTAAAAAAAAAAAAAAATATGAAGGCTAAAAATGTGCAAATGTTTATTACAGCATATTTTTCTTAATGAAAATTGTGAACAGCCTGGCTGCCCGTCTCCTGGACTGGTTGGATTAATTGTGATATGATGCTGATCTTCGATGTCTATGCAGAGCTCTACTTAGGCATGCAACATTTCCACAATTCACAAAGTGAAGAACTCTTTGCAACCTACACATACTCCATTGAAATAAAACGATGAACAAATCATGTAAAAAGTTCTATCTGGGGTAGAAACCTCCACCCTGCTTCTCACCTGGTTTTCGCATGGCCAAGGACCCAGCAAGCTTCGCTCACGACTCTTTTGGTCACTGTCCTTTTCTTCTTTCTGTTTTTAACCTTACCTCTCTGGATGGCCTCAAGGCTTCAAGGAAATAAATATTTGCACATACATTTTAAGGACTCCAAACCTTCAGTATCAGGCCTGGGTAGTGCTAAGTTCTCTTTTTTGGAAATTTTTCTAAATGATACCAGGAAGCATAACCAGCATGGCTATATGGACAGAGAGGGACTGGCAGATACCACTATCTCCTTCCCCCAGTCCCAGTGCCCTGACAAAGCTCATTCCTTTCTCCTCTGTATTCCACATCCCTTTGAGCTGCAGTTATGTGATAACTTGCACTCTACATTGTGGCTTCTTAGTGACAGCGAGCAAAAGTTGTTATTCTATAAGCAAAAGAGTGTGTGCTTTCCAAAGAGACTTGGGTTCAAATCTTGTCTGGACAGCTGTGGAATCGCCAGTCTTCAGTCCACTGATGGAAGCACAGACCCTTGCTGGACCATGGCAAAGTGTCCAGGAAGATGGACTCCCCCTCATGTTCCCCACTGCCAGTGTGTTCCACCTTTGGCAGGGTCCCCTGGGGACCTTTAAACACCCTCAGTGCAAAGAAGGTTATTTTCCTTCCAGAACCCTCACTGCTGCTGCATCTCAGTTTGTTTAAATAAATGCATATTTATCAAAATGGCAGAAAACCATTGGAGATATATTCTTTGTTGAATATTTTAATGCAAAATCCTGAACTTCTCATTTGTTGCTATTGTTTTCCTGCCTTTCTGGAACTCCAAAAATGTTTTTGTCTGTAATTGGATAAGGCAGTTTACACCTGAATGGTTTTTTAGTGTCCCATCTCTTTACAACTCCATCACTGTCCCCTTAGCTTTCCACCTTAGCAAAGTGCCTGAGTAAGGTAAGGTCTCCAGCCTCAGCTGCCTGTGAGCTGCACTTCCCTGAAATTTGAATCAGGTACAAATGTTGTCTAATGTAGTCACATCTCTCAGGCTCCTCTTGTCTTACTTTTATGAAGCAGGTCCAGTATACACCCTGTTGAACTGGGGTATTTATTAACAACCTTCCACTTCACTCTCAGGTGTCTTGATTTGGTGACAAACTCCATAGTCATTCTAAGACTCACCTAGGGGGCTACAAATTCAAAGTCCTGTGTTCCAGAAAACTCTAGTCCTGGGCACACCAGACAATTGGTCGTTGTTGATATGGTAGGCACCAAGACCTGCTGGGGCCAGCCCATTTTCTCTCCTGGTGAGCTCACTTGGGAAACTGTGGAATGTTTCCTACCCAGTCCTCAGAATGACCCTTATCCATCAAAATGCTTCTAACAATTCTGGCTCTCAAGAAAGCAAGGATAGAGTCTCATTCTCCTCTTCCTGGAGCATATGGCCTCTCCAAAAAGTTGCCTATTTTGCCTCAAAGACCTTGACTTTTGGGAAGGGTAAGCTAAGGCAGCTGACAAAACAGTCCTTCTATAGCCCCAGGGTAATGGGAGCCTTTCATCTTTATCTGCACCCACCTGAGGGCGTGAGCAGTGGTCCTTCTGAAAATAAAGCTGTGTCCTAAGTGAATCAGCTCTTTCATCCACTAGAAGAGGAGCCAGTTCATTTTATACAATAATAGCTGAATCAATACACTAAGTACTTTAAATTCTTTCTGGTGTCACACTACATAAAATTGTGCCTCTTGTCTTACTTTTATGTGTGTCGTATCTGTGTCTGGATCCTATAACTTTAAAATGAGTTCCTTGAGTACCAAGATTGTCTTGTTCACTGCTGCATCTAAGTCGCCAACATTCCTGGTTTGTCTGGGCCCAAGCAGTTGCCTAGGACACAGGACTCTCCAGTGCTAACACGAGGACAATCCCAGACAAACTGGGACCCTAACTGTATCCCATGGCCAAGAGCAGTGCCTAGCATATAGCAGGCATTCAATAAACAATTGTTGCCTACCTATTATTGTAATTCTTATCTTGCAGGCTTGTTCTTAAAATTAATAGAGGGCAGAAAAGTGCCAAAATGCCTGATAGGAGTTTAATAAAAAGTGTCGGCTCCAAGGGAGAGTCTAAGGCTTTCTCCTGCTGAGCTGTCACTGCATCTTGGAAGAGATGGGATGCTGCAGTTGACCGGATGTACCAGCATGCCTCCTGGCCAGCCAGCATCCATCTCTCCTTCTTAACTCCACTCTGTATCTCAGGGACTGGAATCCTGGATGATGCACTCACCAGAATTTCTGCTGGCAGGACTCCAAGTTAGATTATCCCAACAAAAGACACTTGCATGGAGGTCGGAAAATCAGAAGAGAAATGGGAATGCATTCTGTCGAACTGACATCATCCAACATAAATTGTGGAAATGTATGCCTATTTGATTCTTCTGCTGTGGTGTGCCGGTGTGAAGGCTTTGCACATGGGCTTGGTGCAATCTCTTTCCTGGTGTCCTTCTGGACATTCCCCAACTCTGGTCTGGAGGCAACTGTAGATGGATTGGGAGTTCTTGCAGGGGTGAAACATCTGACTTCTTGAAACTTCCAAGTCAATCTGAACTCAGCAGATTCCTTCAAGCATGACCTTCAGGCCTCAGATTTGCAACTGCCTTATCCTCTTTCTTAAATTCCTTCTTCCCTAAATATCTAGATTTATTTCCATTTTCCTGGTTGGCCTATAACTGGAACCTCAGGGCCTGTACATTTTGTTCACCACTGCAAGTGAGGTTCTGCCTTGTTAAGAGGGAAACCTGTGTTAATGCAGGCAATGCCTAAGGATCCTGGTCCACAGCTCCTCTCTTTACTCAGCACATCACACTTTCTTTCCTCTCCTCTCCAAGAAAGTGGTGACAGCTCTAGGACAGCATCCCCCGGAAAAGGTCTAAAGGCAGAAAAACATGACCTGTTCCTTCCCATGTGTTCCCTCTGCCAGTAAGAAGAGCCTTCTGCAATAGATTCCTTCATAGCTCCTTGGCCAGAACTGAGATTCATCTCGTTATCTAGTCTATCTACAGTTAAATCACAAACCACCCAAAGCTTTTGGCTCAAGGGACACCAGTTCATAATTCTGTGGGTTGGCTATCTGAATAGTCCTGCTGCTCTGGTCTGTCATCTCTTGTTGGGAGCCGGACACGGAGGCCCACTGAGCATTAGGGATCAGGAAGGGCCATTGACCCCGAGACCACTAGGATGTGTTCGGGAGCTATTGACCCCATTTCCTCCCCCTTTCTACTCAGCACTAACCAGATTAAGCTCCTGTGAGCTCAAAACATAAAAACTCTGAAACCGGGACGAACACAAGCCAACTTTAGAAGCTCATTGCTCCCATTCTTCCTCAAACTGCAGTTTTGGCTTTCACACAACTTATAATTCAAACTCGTGTCACATCTAAGAGCCTTAGTATTGGTCACAGGCTTCTGGGTCATGATCTTAGGATTTATTGAAGGTGTAAATTGTAGAATATAGTTTTAGAAGACAGCCATTTTGTTGAAAGAATGCGGCTGGGTTACTTGCAGGTAGCCCACTGTGAACTTTGGACTGGGTCACATTCCAAACATTCTGGGATAGGCCACTTTCGTTTGTAAAGTAAATACTTAAGCTTCTATAGAATTGTTTAACTTGGCATAAATCAATCAGCTTAGGATGAAAAAGGTTTATAGAATATGTCAGTCAGGGATTAGGTTATCCTTTGTTATGGGATTTTAAAATTATCATATGAAAAGGGTTTAAAGGCAATCATTGATTAAGTTTTTATGGATTAAGGTTTCTGGCTTCAGTCTGACTTTGTGTATAAAAGACCCGTTGTAATTCCCAATAACACACATCGCTTCTGCACTAGATTGGAGTCCAGACTCTTTCTTTCTCTCTCTCTCTTTCTCTCTTTCTTCTTCCCCCCAATCACCGACGCCGTCTCCACCTTTGGGGTACCCTGAACCCGGCTGGAGCTGGTCTCCGGCAATCTCTTTCTCTTTATCTCCAACTGATCTAGTGGTTTCTGGGTCTCTCTCTCTCTCTCTCTCTCTCTCTCTCTCTCTCTCTCTCTCTCTCTCTCTCTCTGTTAGGTATTTATAACTGCCGTATTTGTTCTCTACATGCTACTATAACAAATTACCACAATTGTAGTCTTCTAAGAAACACAAAATTTCAGTCAGAAGTTCAACAAGAGTCTCACTGATGTAAAATCAAAATATCAGCAGGATGCATTCCTTTCTGGAGGCTTTAGACAAGAAGCTGCTTCCCTGCCTTTGGCAACTTCCTTGACTCTTGACCTGTGCTGCATCTCTAAAGTCAGCAATGCTGAGTTTCTCTGACAACTTCCTAGTCACATCTCCGTCTGACTTTCCTCTCTGACTCCTTCTTCCACTTTTAAGAACTCTGGTGATTGTGTTGGGCCTACTTGAATAATCCAGGATAATTTCCCCACCTTGAGGTTCTGAATCTTAATCACATATATGAAGTCCCTTTTGTCATGAAAGGTCACATACTTACAAGTTCCAGATGGTAGGACATGAGCATCTTAGGGGGTCATTATTCTGCCTACCACAGCAGCCAAATAAAAATCGATTCTTTTTTTCTTCTTCCCAAAAGCACGGACTCTTATTTAAAGCCCTAGTGCTTGGCACAGAAATAACCAGAATCATCAAGGAAAATCCACTCACTTATAAGGGCTTCTAGAAAGGATGATTTGGAAAGGGATCATGAGAAACAAAGACTGAAAGAAGAAAAAAAATTAACTAAATTAAGCAATATATACACACAGTCAATATGGTATTAACTAAAGACATCAATTCATTAAAATATTCCTTGTTCAAATGTTGTTAGGTTTATTACTTTCTGATAATGGCACTCTGGGCTTCTGTGGGTTTCCAAAGGTTAGGACCCAAAGGTGCTATCCAAGCAAATGAGCAATAAGACAAAAACAAAATTGGGTTAAAGTCCATGATTATGTATGCAGAGTGTGTTATATTTTATACATCAGGCTTATTTTAAGTCATTTTACCAGGCTCTCATTTACTTAAATTTTCTCTGCTGTTGCAATCACATTCTCCTCTTCTCCTATTCTTTAATTTATGCATGTTGATTTCTCTAGGGACCCTTTCAATTCTTCCTTCTTTTATTGTTTCTCGTCTTCATTCTGAGCACTAGTATGCCTTTCTATTTCTTAATTTCCTCTCAAAGGAGCCATTCCACCACTTCAGTGCCCTAAATAAAAAGCTGAGATGTCCTCAAAGTTCAAAGTTGCATCATGGGCATGATTTTCCTTGTAGTACAACTATGTAATCAGATTGTTCTTTTACCAACATTGATCAGGTTTCAGGCATTTGTATAAATAGACTGACACTCTTTCTTTTTCTGCATTTACTAAGACCAAACGTTAAAATGTCTATCACTTTTTTTTAACTAGAACACTAAAATCTTCTGTCTTTATACACTGATATCCAGTACACATATCATTCAAGAAATCCATTCCGCTAGCATCAAGGCTCCACCTTAATGCCATCTGTGCATTGTACTTTTTAACCCCTCATATTCAACCACAAAATAGTGAAGAGTATCCAGAAAATATTTCCTCTCCATCTCCATTCTTACCATCCTGTCCCTCAAAGCATCCAGGGCAAAGCCAGAGACCTACCCTCTCCTAGCACATCCTACTTCAGCCCTCAGGTCTACTTCTGAGTGCTTTCAGAGGAAAATATTGATAGCCAGGTCCTTTGCTAACCATCTCACTTACTCCTCTGACTATACACATCCCAGGTCATGACTATTGAACGTTTGCTATGTGCCTGATGCTGTTTTAACATTTTACATGTTTCATTCATTTAACCCTTTTGAAAATCTTGCAGTAGGAATTGTTGTTTGTCTCATGCTACAGTTAAGGAAACCGAGGCACAGCATGATTGCGTAATGAGCCTAAAGTCTCTCACACCTTCCAGGTAGCAAAACCAGGATTTGAACTCAAGTATATGATTCTAGAGCCCATGCCCTTAACCTTAACACCCTACTTCCCACCCTCGGGAATTATATTTTCCCCACTCAACAGATAATGAAATAAGCACCACATCAGTCAGGAAAACTGCTAGAGGGCTATGGGTAAGTGCCTTTCTATTACAATATTCCTTAGGTCAGAAACACTAATTGGCAACATGATTTCCTACGGCAATGTTTCCCCAAGTGCATCCACCAATTGCCAATGATATCCTGGAAAATGTTAATTTTGTGGATAAACAGCATTAGAAAATTCTACACACTTTGTTCCCCTTTTGGAGGCACAGAAATAATCAACACAGCATATTAAAAACTCTGATAAGTTCAGCAGAAAAGAAGCTTGTTGACCTTAGATTAACCCATTGATTTGCAGGTCCATTGATAACATCATTTCATTCCATGACATTTCTTTATAACACTAAAGAGAAAAAAATTAGATTCCCAGCCAAGGCCACTGTCTGTGGCATTTTCATGCTCTCCTCGTGTCTGTGTGAGTTTTTTTCATGTACTCTGCTTTGCTCCCAGATCCCAAAGATGTGCACATTAGATTTATTGGTGGGTCTAAATTGTCCCAGTACAAGTTTGACTTGTGAGTGAGTGTGGGCCTGTGTGTGAGTTGTCCTGAGATGGAATGATGTCCTGTCCAGGGTTGATTCCTACCTTGCACAATGAGCTACCAGGTTGGGCTCTGGCCACCAGAGACCTTGAAGTTGAATAATTGGGTAAATAATTATGTCACTTGTTTTTATTAACCTTTCTTAAATTTATGTAGAGCTCATATTTATTGCAATGTTTAATATTAAAAGTGTTGGGGTCTTTATTTAAAATTTTGGTGATGTTTTTGTGATCAGTAATATGCCACAGGAATTTAACTCCTATTTATATCAATCAACTTATGGTAAACTTGTTATATGTCATTCTGCTTAAAGTCAGCGTTTCCAAGAACCTATCTATGGTGCTGAGGACTTACTATACAACTGAACATAGCTGAATAACAGGAATCTGTTTTGAAAAATGTGTCATTAGGCAATTTCCTCATTGTGTGAGCATCACAGAGTGTACTTATACTTAAACCTAGATGGTATATGGTATAGCCTATGGCTCCTAGGCCACAAACTTGTACAGCAAGTTACTCTATGGAATACTGTAGGAAATAGTAACACAATGGTAATTATTTGCATATATAAAATTTCTGAGCATAAAAAGGGTACAGTAAAAATACTATATTATAATTTTATGGGACTACTGTCAAATATGCAGTCCACTGCTGACCAAAACATCACTATGTAGTGTTTGACTATAGTTTGAGCATGAAACCATGTTTTATATATTATTTATTAGCTTATACCACAGAATACCCTTTGGAACATGCTATAGAATTGATCCAAATAAAAACACCTCTATTTTGTTGTCAAAGTCTTATGTAGTCCCTTCTTTACCTGTTTAGTCACTTCTCATCTGAAGATCAACCAATGTAATCTAATACATCAAAAAGTTTAAAAAGAATAAATTATGTGGTCGTGTCAACTTATACAGAAAAAACATCTGACAAAAATCTAACACCTACTTACTATAAAAACTCTTAGCAAGTTAGTAATAGAGGGGAAATAACTAAATTGTTAAATCTATTTTTAATCTATTTTTTAAAAAACACTACAGCTAGAAAGACTCAGTACCTTTCCCCCTAGGATCGGAGGCAAGACAGAAGGGTCCATTCTCACTACTGCCATGCAGCATAGTACTAGATGTTCTCGCGATTGCAACAAGGCAAAAAAAAAAAAAAAGATCATACAGACTGGAAAGGAGGAAATAAAACTATTGCTCTTTGTATATGACATGATTTTCTATGTAGAACCCCCCCAAGAACTCTACAAAAAATTTCTAGAATAAGTGAGTCCAGCAACTTTGCAGTATACAAGATCAACACCCAAAAACCAATCCCATTTTTCTATGTAAACAATCAGCCCAGGTATCATTTACAAGCACTCCAAATAAAATAAAGGCCTTAGTTGCATTTAACAAAACATACAAAATCTTCATGCTGGAAATTAGAAAATTGCAAAAATATGGAACCAGTCATGTTGCCCATTGAAACTGGACTCGATTAAAAAAGTGTGGTACATATACACAATGTAATATTATGCAGCCACAAAGAATGACAAATATATGGACTTTGCAGCAACCTGGATGGATTTGAAGTTGTTCATACTCAGTGATTTATCACAGAAACAAAGGATAGAGTTCCATATGTTCTCACTCATAAGAGGATCTTGAATAATTATAATGCTATAAGAAAACAATTGGCAGAAATGGGAAACTGTTGGTTGGGGGGTTGAGATTGGCAGTTAAGGGAAACTGCTAGGGCAGGGAGGGGCATACCTCATTAACAGGGGTAACTGCATGATCAATGTTTGTATACCTAACCCTGAAATGTATCCCTCATCTTTGCATTAAAATAATAATAATAATAATAAAGTAAAAAAAGAAAGAAATCAAAGACCTGACTAAATGGGAAGATGTGTTTATCAGTTGGAAAACTCAAACAGAAAAAATGTCAACTCTTCCCAAATTTACCTATAGTTTTCATTGAGTTCTTATCAAAATTCCAGCAAAGCTTTATGCAGACACAGCTAATATTATTTTAAAATTTATATAGAGAGATACAGACCCTATCATAGCTAAAATAATCTTGATAGAAGAATGAAGTGGGGAGAATCTCTTTACCCAACATTAATGTTTACTAAATAGTTACATTTATCATGACCATGTTATTGCCAGGGGAATAGTTACATAAATGATTGGAACAGAATAGAGAACAGTGAAATAGATACACAGATCATTGAATGAGAATAGAAAATAGACCCAAACAAATATGCTCAATTGAGTTTTTAAGGATTTTTCAAAGTTGAATCAATTCAGTAGAGGAAGGACAGCATTTCTACAAATGGTGCTGAAGAAATTGGACATCTTTTGGGGGGAAAAATGAACCTCGATGTGATTCTCACACATACAAAAACTAACTTAAATTTTATTGCAGACAAGTATACAGTATAAAAAATAAAACTTTTAGAAAAAAAACCATGGTGCATACAAAAACCTATACAGATTATAAAATTGTACAGATCATAATATAATTATTATCAATCTATAATACTTATGCATTGTGTACAACTTGATACAATACCACTTCATGCATGCACACATACACACACACACACAAATGATTACATGTAAAACTGGGAAAATCTGAACAAGGTTGGTGGATTGTATCAATGCAAATGTCCTGATTGCGATATTGTACTATAGTTTGTAAGATGTTACCACTGGGGGAAATGGAGCAAAGTGTAAGTAGAATCTCCCTGTATTATTTTCTATAATTGCACGTGAACCTACAGTTATCGCAATAAAAATTTCAATTAAAAAAAGAAGAGGCAATAACATATTGTAACTTTTATGTTTCTTTGGTGCCCAGACCAGATCCACTGCTTGGCATCTCCTGCCAAGAGTTGAACAGGGGATTCATTCACCTTTTAAGCTTAACCAGAAATGGTATTTAACTTGAGCTTCTGAGAGCTATCGTTTCCGCACTGCCCACTTTCTCCTACCTCAAACAGATGGTGATACAGATATAAAGCAGTTCAGGAATTCCTAACATTGCAGTTCCCTCTTCTCCACAACTTTTAGGAAAGCTGAGAAATTGTCCAGGCTGAATTCAGGAGGTTAGGGGATAGTACTTGACTAGAGGAAGTGAAAGAAGATGCCATATAAGCTTGTAAAACAGCAGCAAAGGTTTGAATTTCTTCCCTTATTTTTCAAGGTTTGATGCTTAACATTAGTCTCTCAGTCTCATCTTTCAGATGTACTACATGTTTGGCACAGTTACATTCCTTAAATGCTGAATAACTCCTGATTATTGACCCAAATTTAAGAACCATCTAACTAAATGTTTATGCCAATTCTACTCTTTGGGGGTAGAGGACAACACCCTTAAGGGCTTATTCTTCCATGTGTGCAAAAAATTTCATGGAAATGCAAATATAAAACTACCTGGATTCATTGTTGACTCCACCACAGAGAGGATTCTAGAAATAACTTCCTCTATGAATTCCCTCCTATACTTCTATCCCAAGAATTCTTTCTTCTACTGTGCTGGCATCCAATTGCTTGTTTCCTTATTTATTTATTTCAATAGCTTTAGTGGGTACAAATTCAGTTTTTGGCTATGTGGATGCATTGTACAGCAGCAAAGAAATCTGGGCTTTAATGTACCTACTACAGCCACCTGTACCATTGTAACCAATAGGTGATTTATAATCCCTCCACCCCTTACCCCTCTCCCTTCCGAATCTCTCATATCCAATATACCATTCTATATGCCTTTGCATTCCTTAGTTTAGCTCCCATTTGTAAGTGAAAACATGTAGTGTTTGATTTTCATTATCCACTGATCCACTGTGGGGAATTTAGGTTAATTCCACATCTCTGCAATTGTAAATTGTGCTGTGATAAAACTACAAATGTAGGTGGCTTTTTTGACCTCTGATCTTTTGGGTAGATACCTAGTAGTGGGACTGCTGGATTCAATGTCAATCTACTTTTAGTTTTTCAAGAAATCTCCATAGTGATTTCCATAGAGATTATACTAATTTGCAAAGTCACCAATAGTGTATAAGTGTTCCCTTTTCACTGCATGCCAACATCTATTTTTTTAAAATAATGGCCATTCTGACTGGTGAAACACAATACTCCTGCTCATTTTTGGTTTCCATTTGCATGGAATTTTTATTTCCACCCCTTTACTTTGAGTTTATAGGAGTCTGTGTGTTAAGTGAGTCTCTTGAAGACAGCTGATATTTGAATTATGTCTTTTTATTGATTCTGCCAACCTATATCTTTTAATTGAGACCATTTTCATTCAGGATTAATAATGATATGTTAAAGTACTATTTTATTCATCATGTTGATTGTTGCCTGGTTGTCATTTTTTTATCTATTGTGCTGGTGTTCTATAAGCCCTGTGAGTTTTATGATTTCCAGTGTTTTTCTACTGCTACTAGTTACCAATTCTCTCCATAAGTACATGTGCTTATTTATTACATGTGCACTTGATGAAACATTATGTAGTCACTAAATAATATTAACAAAAAATTAACAGCACAAAAGTTTCAACATACACAAAGAAAGAAAAGACTAGGAAGAAATATACAACGTTATCTTTAAGTGGCATAAAATAACTAGTATATTTTTCCTCTATAATAATCATGTTTTGTTTGATAAAGGGAAAATTTTAAAAATGAATCTGACACTTTTCATGCCACTAGAGAATTACTTTACTGAGGGACTAAATAAATAAAAATAATACCCAGATATAAATGATGGTTCTATCTCGGTTGGTGTTTTTAGAAGCAATCTTTATTTTTTTATTCACAAATTTCTATTTTACAAGTTTAATATGAAAATATATAACTTTTACAATTAGACAAGAAACTTTAAATAAAAAAGCAAGTGAATAATAATGTATTATATGGATTAATAAAGACTGCAGTCAATCTTGTACATCCTACTATGATAGAACATTCCATAAAAATGTGAATTGTTCAGAAGGCATTGATTGAACGGAATTGATCCTGAATGCATGCAGGCAAGCATAAAAAGTGTGCTGGCCAGGGGCCGTAGCTCAAGTTTGTAATCTCAGCACCTTGGGAGGCCGAGGCGAGAAGACTTATTTATTTACATTTATGTATTTGCTTCTCGTTGCAAAACGAACAGCAAAAGGGATACACCAAACTAATAACAACATTGAGATTATCGGAGGAGTATAGATAGGAATAAGACTTCTCTGAGGATACCTCTTCATATGACAAAAGAAAAAATTAGGCCAGGCACAGTGGCTCATGGCTGTAATACCAGTACTTTTGGGGGCTCAGGCAGGAGGATTACTTGAGGACAGGAGTTTGAGACCAACCTGGGCAACATAGAGAGATTCTGTCTCTATAAAACAAATACAAAAATTAGTCAGGCATGGTGGGTACTGTGCACTTGTAGTCCCAGCTACTCCAGAGGCTGAGGTAGGATGATCGCTTGAGACCAGGAGTTTAAGACTACCGTGAGCTGTGATCATGTCACTGCACTCCCTCCTGGGTAACAGAGCAAGACCCTGACTCACAGAAAAAAAAAAAAAGAACAAATAAAAGTTAAATGAAAAGATGACAAAATTCAAACTGAAATTGACTACAAAGAAAAAAGCATACATCAAGGATATAATCACATAGACAAAAAGAATGAATCCAAGTCACTTTCGAGCACAGTTATCTTACTGTATACTGTTAGTATTATAGCTATATTCTAGGCAAAAAAAAATCTTGAACTTTACTCAGCAGTAAAGCAGTGTCAGCTTGTTGTTTGTAGCAGAACTCATGTCGTGATTCTGAAACTACTTCGTTCAAGTTATATAGGTTAGAGGAAATGAGTAGAAATGCTTTCTCTGGTGTTATAGAGAACCAGGGTTCTCACTTTGGGGAAGAAAGATACAAATATGCAATGGGAAAAAGAAAGAAAGAACTCTGAGTTACCGGACTAGAGTTTAAGTTATCCATGTAAACTTACAAATTTTAAAAATACATTTGCAGTTCTGTCCATTGGAAGGGCCTAGAAATAGTGACAGCCCAATAGCAATGCCCGGACCTACCTGCACCCCATGGCTTGGTTTCCAGATACTATCTCCTACTTAAAGAAACCAGGGCTCGTCAAAGAAACTGCTGACTGAAAACTGGGATGGGGAAAACACTAGACCACCACGTAATCCTTGATGGGCCCAGACAAAAACAAAGTTCGTGTGCAAACCACAGCAATCACCCAACTCCTCCCTCCCAGTTGAGTGACGGTTGCTTCTGTTCCAACCACAGCTTTAGTCTCGCTCCATTTCCCCACCTCCTCTCACTCAGCAACCAATCCAGAGCAAAACCCTCACTTCCGTGACAACCCCCCCACACAAACACAAACACAAACACACACACCTAATACAAGTGAAATTCTTACCATCAGGCCATGTAACTCTTCTTACTGGGCTGCCCCGCCCTGTGCCATGGTGTGTGGTCTCTCTTGCTGCTGCAACATCAAAAAAGCCTAACCTCGTTGGACTCCTAACCTTGTGGTCTTGACTGAGGGGTGTCAACACCTCCCACCTCACCCACAGGAGATGAAACCTTTTGTGTGTAGATGAGCTGAAATACTTGTTGCTAAATGATTGCGCTGGAACACATTTCTAGAACCTCTTAGAGTTGTACAGCCAAAAGGGCATTTCAGAAATGCACTCCAGCCTTCACCTCGCTGTCTTGCATTGCTGTGTCTTAGAAACAACCAACCATCCTCCGATCTTTTGGCCATTTTTCTTCTGCCAAATTCCTAACTAATATGCTCATTCTATTACTTCTTGATTTACCTATTTACACATTATTGCCCGCCTTCCTTAGTATACTATCTCTTGTTCACATATGAAAGAAAAAATTATGCAAACTCAAAGGGAGATAAAATGATGATTTCTTGACTGTTTTGAAATGGAAGAAGCATTTTCTCCTAAACCTGTTTGACCCTCATCCAACACTCTTGTGGAAGGTACCTACTTGGTTCACAAAATATTTGATTAACAAACCACAATGAATAAAGTTGTTTTCTTTTAACACATCTGTATTCACTTCCTACTCTCCCCTTCCTTCCAACACCTATGAATTAGTATTTTTAAAACTTATTATCAATTTTGACATCATTTTGACTATATAAATGCTGATCATTTCTTTCTTGAACAATTTCTTTAGCCAAGTGCCACCCACTTCTTCTCAAACATGGAAAATCCTCTTGTTTGGGCTATGATGTCCTCATTTCAAAGCACCATACTCTTGATTTCCCCTGAAAATATCCCAGCTTGGTTTTGTACTGAAGCCCCCACAGCAGGAATGATAAGATTATCAATACTGGCCAGGCTCAGTGGCTCAGTCTGTAATCCCAGCACTTCGGGAGGCCAAGGCGAGCACTTTGGGATTGTCTGAGCTCGCAGGTTCGAGACTAGTCCAGGCAACTTGGCGGGACCTCACCTCTACAATAAATCAAAATAATCAGCCAGGCGTGGTAGCACATGCCTGTTGTTCCAGCTACTTGGAAAGTTGAGACAGAAGGATTGCAGGAGCCCTACAGAAGACAGAATCGCAGTCTCATCTAGTGACACATACAAGCACACAACGGTGTTTCTGTCAAGTAGTCTAAGGCACCATGAACTTGAGTCTCATTGAAATGTTGCTCTTACCCATTCATCTGTGTTGGGTGGGTACATGGATGGAGAAGAAGCTGGCTTTCCATCCTGGCCTCATTCTTTAAATAAATTTAACATTTGATATGATGTTAGTTCCTTCCCTCTTGTATCACTCAGAAAATGAAGAAAACAGCCCATGTCATTTTCTGTGAGTTATGTAGGTACAATTTTACCTTTATTGTGGAAAGTTCCAAGTGAATGCAGCATTCTATATTTGAATTCATAATTACATAATTGGGCACTGAGGCTCCTTTTACTTTAGCGATCTACAGAATATATTTGAATTAATTATCTGAGTCTAATCATCTAAGGCCCTTGAAGAGGAAGTAGGGGCTGAAAGTGAAGAAGGAATCGTTGTTAAGAATGTCCTAAGAGTTAGGCCTTAGTAGGCATAATCAGGCTGTACTTTTAATAAGGTCAACAACTATGAGAGAGCAAAAATTGTTGCACATTTGAGATCTGGAAAACTTTCAAATGATAGGATAAATATGAACTATTAGTAGTATATTTTATTCCTTTTCCAACTCTACCATTTGTGTCTCCATTATTTCCTAGTTCCCATAACTCCTTATAAAAATCTGTGGATGGGCTGGGCTCAGTGGCTCAGCCAATAATCCCAGCACTTTAGGAGGCCGAGGCAAGTGGATTGCCTGAGCCCATGGGTTTGAGACCAGCCTGGGAAATTTGGAGAGACCTCATCTCTACAATAAATCAAAAAGTAGCCAAGAGTGGTCGTGTGTACCTGTAGCTCCAGTTACCTGGAAGACCGAGGTAGAAGGATCGCTGGAGCCCAGCAGGTCGATGCTGGGGTGGCCGTGAGCATGCCACTGCACTCCAACTTAAAAAAAAAAAAAACCTGTGGACAAGAGAATTCAAAAAATCCTCCAAATGGCATATAACAGTCCTTTGCAGTCCCTACACACTCTGCTGTGACTGTTCATCATGAACCGTGGTTGTGTGATTGCTGCTCTGTCAATTTGAGCAAACTCCAGTCCAGGGATAGGAGAGCACGTCAACACCAGGATGATTCTAAAAGTTATTGCATGGAACGTGGAGAAAACTGGAATTCCTCTGGGGGAAGATCGAAAAGGGCATGAGAAATTAGGGAGGCAGATTAAAAGTGGGAAAGAGTAGTTAGGAATAAAGCAAACCATTTCTATGTAAACCTGGGGTCTTCCGGTAGAAGTAACAACCAAGTCAAAAGAGGTAAAGTGACATCTTGGGGGAAGCACATAAAAAAAGAACTGAAGAATATTTACAGTAAAACTAAACCAAAAGTAACACAAACCAAACCATAAACCCCAAATTTCTAAAAGGTCCTTGAAAGTTCCAAAGTTACATCTTATGGTGGGTTCAAATTCTCAGAAATGAGAACTAGTTCATATTGAATGGAAGTAGAAGTGAAACATCAGACCACGTCAGAAATGTTCCAAATTAGGGGTGGGCATGGTGGCTCATGCCTGTAATTCCAGCACTTTGGGAGACTAAGCTGGGAGGATTTCTCCAAACCAGGAGTACAAGACCAGCCTGGGCAACATAGCATGAGACCTCATCTCTACAAAAAATAAGACAATTTGCCAAGCATGGGAGTGCAAGTCTGTGGTCCCAGCTACACAGGAGGCTGCGGTGGGAGGATCACCTAAACCCACGAGGTCAAAGCTGCCGTGAGTTGTGATCATGCCACTGCCCTAGGCAACAAAATGAGATCCCCCCCTCAACCCTAGGACGGAGTACGGGTAAAGTTTGCCAAATGAGATCTGGAGAACAAATAAAAGGAATTTAGCAACTCTAAAAAGCTAGAAGAATAACGTTAAGGCTCCATAAGATACGCACATGCATACTCACACAGACACACACTGAATTCAAATATCAAAATATCTCATCTAATATATCAAGCCAAGGGGAGGAAATTAGACACGACCATCAGAATACTTGGAACCTATAATTCTTTGAGTATGAAATAGAAACAGACCTGAAGTTATTTTCTTTTTAATTGAATAAATGTGTTCATTTGATCTATGTGCTTATCAGCTCCAATTCGGGGGGAGACAGACCTCAACTTCCATCAATAACACACAAATCAAATTTTTCAGAAAGTGAAGTTGGTTTTTAAATGTTTGGTATCTGATGGTCAAATTCACTTGAGGATTACTCTGTAATCAGAAAGTTCCTACTTGTAGGAGACCATGAACATTCAAGCCCGGTGTAGGCACAGTATGGTTCAGAGTAGGGTGATCAGGTTCAAGTAAGAGCAACTGTAGATAAGGCGAGCCCTAAGTGTGACAGCAGAGGCTGAGCCAGGTGGGGAGACTTCTGCCCAAGAGCACCAAGTGGCCAAGCTCAGGGTGTCAGAGTCCAAGCAATGATGGTGCCTGAACAGGTTGTTAAGTAGTCAATTTGAAATTGGTATTAATCTCTCTCTGTCTTTCCGTATCATCTCTAAACTTCGGTATAAATATACCTATGGTGTATGTGTGTGTATATGTGTGTATACTTCATGCAAGGGAACAGTCTACTTACTCTTGGTCTCGAGAAACAGGGGGGTTAAATTCACATGATTCCAAGTTCATCCAAACAACCTTCTGTCATGTTCACTCTTCTCCTCTTCCTCTTTGGAATTCAAGTACTTTCATACCTTCTGTGACTTGTGTCTGAATATATTTGCAAATTATGCTATTTTTAATCTTATTTCATTTTTATTTTAAGGATGGGAGGTGTAATTCAGAATTAGATATACCAATGGTTATTGTACAGGTAAAATTTGGGCCTCCCTTTGGTCCCCACTTTGCCTGGCTTGAGATCAAGTACCCTTATTGATGAAGTGTCTCTCTCCCCTGGCAGTTTCCCTCTATTGCCAGTCCCTTTTTTATAGTATTATGATAATTGTTCAGGGTCCACTTATGTGTGAAAACATGTGGCACTCAGTTCTTTGTTTCTGTGATAGATCACTGAGTATTATAGACTCTAAATCCATTCAAGTTGCTGTGAAGTTCATCATTTTGTCCTTCTTTATGAGTGCGTAATATTCCATCAGGTATATATATGTACCACATTTTTTTGTATCCAGTCCACTTTTGATGGGCAGCATGGTTGGTTCCATATTTTTGCTATTGTGAATAATGCTGCAATAAACATGCGTGTGCAGGTATCATTTTTTTGAGAGTGATTTGAATTCCTCCAGGAATATTCCCAGAAGGGGGATTGCTGTTTTAGTAGTATCCCAAATGCAACTATGGGCTGAGCTAGATTTAGGATGCTCCCTGACATCAACAGCAACTATACAGCCAGTTACTGTAAAGTAAGTGACCCTTTCAGCACTAGAGACTGTAACCAGTTAGTTTCTTCATCCATTGCCACTCCCTGTAGCCACTGGTATTACTATGGGGATTGGCAACAAATGTGTATATGGTTTTGTCTCTGCCTGGTTGGCTGTTGGCTGCTTTACCAGGAGCTCTGGGTTACACATCTTTGTGGCTCAGGCCTGGAACATAGTAATTATTCAATAAGTGTGTGTTAATACATGACTAAGCTTGGGAAAATGCACAATAGCCTAGTTTATATCATTTGTTGTTGTTGTTGTTGAGATTTTACCCAATGCTCTTCAGAATTTCAGGAATGTTTTAGTGAGAACGAAATCTGAGAGGTTCTTTCTAAATCATACTGAAACCAGAAAAGTCAAATGATTTTTCAAAATTTTTCGATTAAAAACATTGGTGGTGAGATCCTTCTTTTCAGAAACATTTTACCTTTTTATCATTTTTATTCAACCAAATTATTCCTGTTGTTTCTACGTTCTGCATCAAATAGTGCTTTATTCTTATACTATTGATGTTTAACTGGAATAAAAGACTAGCATAGTCTGAAATCAAATTGAATAGTGGACTGGAGCTAGGCATGGTGGAACACACCCACAGTCCCAGCTACTTGGGAGACTCAGGCAGGAGGATTCCTTGAGTCCAGGAGGTTGAGGCCAGCCTGGGCGATACAGGAGACCTGTCTCTAAAAAATGTGAAAATAATAAAGTAAACAAATACATAGTACACTGAAGAGATTTGCAAAGCATATCAGTTTATATTATCAACTTTTGTTCTGTGCATCTGTAACATGTGAACTTTTAAAAACCCATTACCACAGCACTGTGTAGCTTGGAAAGGTAAACTGAAAGAATTTATTCTGCAAAATCAATGAAATAAAAGAACTTCAAGTGATCCCTTTTAAAGTTTTCAAATCAAAAGGAAAAGAGAAACTTTCACTCTCAGTGTATGCATATCATATCTCACACAGAGGCTCTGGTCAGTCCCCGTGAAAAGGGGGTGGAGTACATGACCAGCAAAACTTGGGTCATGGCTGCTCCCTGTAGCCACTGGCATTACTACAGAAGAGACAGAAGGATTGTTTTAAATAAACAAAAGGGTGCTGAGAAGATCAAAACTAAAGTTGTCCTGCATTCTGTCACTCTGTCATTGGAGGTTACTGGCTTGAAATTTTCAAAAGGCTAATTTTGCAAGTCCTTCCTATAAACTTGTATTCCCAGTTATCAACTCTG
The DNA here is from genome assembly GCF_000164805.1 of Carlito syrichta. NCBI lineage: Eukaryota > Metazoa > Chordata > Mammalia > Primates > Tarsiidae > Carlito > Carlito syrichta. The sequence goes on from NW_007253894.1 coordinate 965,829, forward strand.
GTTTCCTATTCATCCTCCTAAATAGTGATTCGATTGTCTGTTGTAACAACAGGTCACCATTATTTATCTTGAATTCCCATATTCATATTCCAGTTCCTCTCTGTGTGGTGTAATTAGGGAGAAATTAGAAGAAACTTTGGAAAACCGTTTGGTATTATTTTCTAAAGTTGAACATTCCCATGCACTATAGCTGGGCAATTTTACTGAGTTATATTATTATTTTTGTCTGCTTCCGACCTCAGTTGTACAGATATGGTTTAATCACAAACTTAAAGTCAGGATGTAGTTCTGTCACTGATTCATGCATGGTCTGTTTTATTCAATTCCTTATTATTATTATTATTATTATTGTTTTTATTTTTTAGTCAGAGTCTCACTCCATCGCCCAGGCTGGAGTGCAGCGGCACACTCATGGCCACCCCAGCATCGACCTGCTGGTCTCAGGCGATCCTTCCGCCTCAGTCGTGATATCAGTGAGATGGCAGAACAGGAAGCCCAGACCCTTCATCCTTTCCTTTCACATCCACATACTGATTCAACAATATATGGGTTAACTCCCTTTGAAAACTCTAGAGACTGGTTGAGAGGTTCCTGTACCCTGGGCAAGTGTGAAATAGCTGTATACAAGCCAGTAGGAAAATCAGTGGCACCATCTCACCATAATCCTTCCCTGGCTCTGTGACACACAACTAGAAGGAAATTCCCAACTCATAAACTCTCCAGGGAGTGGGAAAGAGAAGACATGACCACGTGATACACATTCTGACTTTTATTTGTTTTATTTTTATTTTTGGAGTTGGAGTCTCACTCTGTCGCCCAGGCTGGAGTGCAGTGGCACACTCATGGCCACCCCAGCGTCAACCTGCTGGGCTCCGGCATCCTTCCGCCTCAGCCTTCCAAGTAGCTGGAACTCCAGGCGCATGCTGCCAGGTGTGACTATACATTCTGACTTTTTTTAAAGGGCAGCCCAATTCAGGGCTTGCCTGAATTGAGCTTTGGGAGCCACTAAGAACAAAGGAAATGACACTAGTATGCAGTCACCAGTCATGGACCCTTTCCTCAGTCCAGCACAGAATGAGAGGGCAAATCCCTCAAATCCTTGGTTAGCTAAGATAAAGAGAATGAGTTAGAGCAGACATTCACTGCTCCAGCCTTCCTGCAGGCTGCCTGAAGGACTGGCTCTGCGTTGCCTGCCCTGGAGTCCTGAAGGTTCAGCATACTCTAGAGGCCTAGGGCTGCTGAGGACAAAGTGACAATTTGGACTAGTGCACACTTACCACCAGAGTGCTCCATCCAGGCTCATTGTCTCTGTTCATTCCTGTGGTCCTAACAAAATACATTAGACCATGTAATTTACAAAAAAGGAAGGGAGGGAGGGAGGAAGGGAAGAGAGAGAAAAGAAGAGAAGCGAAGAGAAGAGAAACCCAGAAATTATTTCTCACAGTTTTGGAGGCTGGGAAGTCACCAGCAGATCCAGTGTCTGGCGAGGGTTGTTCTCTGCTTCCAGGAGCTCTGCCTTGCTGTTGTGTCCTCACATGGCAGAAGACGAGAGGGCAAAAGGCACTAGGGTGCTCCCTTCAACCTTCCACCTGGAACACTAATCCCATTCATGAGGGCAAGCCCTCATGACTTAATCACTTCCCCAAAGGCCCCAGTTATTCATACTGTCACATCAGGTATCAGTTTCCAACATATGAATTTTGGAAGAACACATACCTTTTAAAGCATGGCATTCCACACCTGGCCCCAAAATTTATATCGTTCTCACACACAAACTTGATTCCGTCCCATAAGTCTTGTTTCAGCATCCACTTTAAAATCTGAAGTCTGGAGCCTCATCTAAATATCATCTAAATCAGATATGAGTGAAACTCAAGGTACAATTCATTCTGAGGCAAATTCCTCTTTAGCTATGAGCCTGTGAAAGCAAACCAGTTACGTGTTTTCAAAATATAATGATAGGACAGACATAAGATAACCATTCCCACTCCAAAAGGGAGAAATAAGAAAGAAGAAAGGGGTAACTGGCCCCAAGTAAGTTCAAAACCCCACAGGGCAACACAATGTTGCATTTTAAGACTTGAGAATTATCTTTGACTCAGTGTTTTGCTTCCAGATCCACTGGGGGAGGGGTTGGGCTCCCAATGCCCTGGGCAGCCCTGTCCCAGGGCTTTTCTAGATGAATCCCATGCAGCAGTTCTCACACATTGGAGTCACATGCTGTAGTTCTCCCAGGTTGGAGTTGCCTGCTGATGGCTCTACAGTTCTGGGGTCTCAATGGTTGCCCTGACCCCTGCTCAGTTGAGCACTGCCCTAGTGGAGACTCTCTGAGGTGGCCTTGACCCTAGCCTCCGCTAGCCATTGCCCTAGTAGTAACTCTTTGTGGCAGTTCTCTTTGTAGACCCCAAGGTTCTCTGAGGCATCCTTTGAAATCCAGCTCCTGTACTCTGTGGACATTGCCCTGGTTTACCACTTGTTCCTTCCAGAGTGGTGGCCCAAGTGGCATCTGGGCCAACTTGAGTCACAGCTGAGATGGCTAAGTCACACTGGGGTCGCTAAGGAGTACTGTGATGGAAGGTATGGAGCAGAGATTTGAGGCAGCTCTAGGCGGTGAGATCCCAAAGGCACCGTGAGCCTTTCCCTTGCAATCATTCTGCCCTTGAGGCCCTGGCATTCTAGGCCTGTGATGGCAGTGGCAGAGAAAATGGCAGGAAGCTCACTTAAGAAATAATGGGTGAAAACTTCCAAATCTGGGAAAGGAAATGAACATTCAGACTCAAGAGCCCAAATGTCTCCAAATAGCATGACACAAAGACATCCACACTGAGACACATTATAAACAGGGTCATAAAAAAATAGAAAACCTGAACAGACCTGTAACCCGTAGGTAAAATGAACTAGTAATTAAAAATTTCCCAATCAAGAAAGCTTAGGACCAGAAGCCTTCACTAATGAATTCTACCAAACATTTAAAGAATAATTAATTCCAATAATTTTTAAACTTTTTGAAAAAAAAAAAATCAAAGAAGGCAAACTCTTTATTTTTTCTCTTTATTTTATTATTGAGATGTGGGTTACAAGTCAGGATTAGGTACATAAGTAGTCTATGTGCATGTGAACTTTGGCCTCCAACTGGTCCTCACTTCCCCTGGTTTAGGATCAGGTACCTGTTGTAATGCCAGAGAGAAAACTCTTTCAAACTTGTTTTATCAGGCCAGCACCACCCTGATACCAAAGCCAGAAAAAGACACAAAGAAAACTACAGTCTAGTGTCTCTGATGAACAGAGATGCAAAAATTCTCAACAAAATACTTGCAATCCAAGTTCAACAACACAGTAGAAGGCGTATACCGTGATCCAGCAGGATTTATCTCTAGGATGCAAGGATGGCTTAACACAGGTAAATCAATTAATGTTATTAACAGAATGAATAATAAAAATCACACAAACATCTCAAAAGATGCAAAAATCATTTGATAAAACTCAATATCTTTTCATCATAAAAACTCTCAACAAGTTAGGTATAGAATGTATGTACTTCAAAAAAAATAAAAACCATATATGATAAACTGACAGCTAACATCATACTCAACAGTGAAAAACTAAAAGCTTTTTCTCTCAGATTGGCTACAAAAAGCTTCCATTCAACACAGTAGTTGAAGTTCGAACTTAAGATCTTAGGCAAGAAAAAGAAATGAAGCACTCAAATCAGAAAGGAAGAAGTAAAATTGTCTCTGTTTGCAGATTACATAAACTTATATGTAGAAACCCTAATGATGCCACACACAAAAAATGTTAGTACTAATAAATGAATTCAGTAAAGTTGCAGAATACAAAATCAATACAAAAAATCAGTAGTGTAGTGTTTCTATACACTACCAATAAGCCACCTTTTAAAAATGAAGAAAACAATCTCACTTACAATAGCATCACAAAGAATAAAACACTTTGGAATAAACTTAACCAAGGAGGTGAAATACATAAAAGCTATAAAACATTAATAAAAGAAACTAAAAACAGAAACAAATGGAAAAACATGTTGTATTCTTGAATGGAGGACTTAATTAGTGAAAATGTCCATAGTATCCAAAACTGTCTGTAGATTCAATGCTATCCTCCTCAAAATTCCAATGGCTTTTTTTTTTTTTTTACAGAAAAAAATGTTAAAATTAATATGGAACCAAAAAAAGACCCTGAATAGCAAAACTACCTTGAGAAAGAAGGACAAATCTGGAAGCACCAAACTTTCTTATTTTATTTTTTTATTTTTTATTTTTTTTTATTTTATTTTTTTTCATTAATCAGTAGTTTTTATTATGGTTTTGTGGGGTACAGTTAAGGGTAGGTGTACAATGACGTTTCATTCAGGCACCCTGTAGATAAAAAGTGTTTTCCCATCCCCCGACAGATATTTGCTACTGTTAATCCCATCCCCCTCCCCCCCATAGTTTCCCAGTACCATCCGTCATTTTCTCATAGTATTGCATTGGATGTTCAAGGTCCATTATATGAGTGAGAACATGTGATATTCGGATTTTTGTTTTTGTGAGAGGTCACTCAGTATTATAGACTCTAGTTCCATCCAGGTTGCAGCGAAATTCATGATTTTGTTCTTTTTTATGGCTGCGTAGTATTCCATCGTGTATATGTACCACATTTTTTTAATCCAGTCCTCTTTTGATGGCAGCATGGTTGTTTCCAGGTTCTTGCTATTGTGAACAATGCTGCGAAAAACATACGTGTGCAGGTATCTTTTTTATAGAGTGATTTCTGTTCTTC
>NW_007253895.1:0-9014 GCF_000164805.1 Carlito syrichta
TAGCTAGCTGCCTTAACTATTTAGCTAACTGACTCACTGGCTGACTTAACTAGTAAGCTAGCTGATTTGCATGAATTAAATACATAACGAGTTGATTAATGAGTTATTAACTGTTTTAACTATTTAGTAAATGAGTTAACTAGAAGTCTTAATTAGTTGTGTAACGAGTTAGCTCGGTTACTTAACTTGTCTGATGATGCAGACGTCTACTTATCTGGTTTAACACGTTTGCTGACTACTCGGTTGACTTGTTAGCTGGCTTCCCAACTCGGCCATCTAGTCGGCCGACTAGTTATCTGGGTTCATTAGTTGACTGATGATTGGCCCACAATTTAGTTTGTTTAACTGGTTGGCTGGATAGTTTGCTGACCTAGTTAGTTGGCTGCCAAGGTGGCCGACTATTTAGCTGACCTAACTAGTAGGCCCACAATTTAGCTGACCTAACTTATCAGCTGACCACTTAGCTGACTAGTCGGCCGATTGGTTAGCTGACTTAAATAGTTGGCTGGCTAGTCGGCCAACCGATTAGCTTACTTAACTTGTCAGCCAGCGAGTGAGTGCACAGGTGACCTGACTTAACTAGTCGGCTGATGAGTGAGCCGACTGGTCAGATGACTTATCTATTCGGTTAGCGTGTGATCCGAACTGTCAGCTGACTTAACTAGTCATCCCAGCGAGTGAGCTGACTGGTCAGTTGACTTCAGTTGGCTAGCAAGTGAGCCAAATGATCAGAAGAGTTAACTAGTCAGCTGACAAATGAGCCAACCAGTGAGCTGACTTCATTAGTCTGCTGGTGAGTGACCCGATATGTGTGCTGCCTTAAATAGTTGGCCGGCAAGTGAGCTGACGAGTAAGTTGATTAAACTACTCAGCTGGTGAGCAAGCAGACTAGTTAGCTAAACTGTTGACCTGTGAACCAGCCGAAAATGTAGTGGACCTGTTGGCTGGTGAGAGAGCCGACTAGTTTGCTGACTGGTTTGCAGGTGAGCAAGCTGACTAATTAGCTGATCTGATGGAAAGCGAGTGAGTCCAATAGTTATCTGAACAGATAGCTGAGTTGCCAGTCAACTAGTTAGCTAAATAACTAGCTGGTTTGCTAGCTGACTTGACTAGCTAGCTGACATAACTAGCTAGCAGACAAGCTATCTAACTGTCTAGCTTGCTGACTTCACTAGCTAGCTGAATAGTTAGCTGTGTTGCTAGCTAGCTTACTTAACTAGCTAGCTGGCTAGTTAGCTGACTTAATTAGCTGACTAGCAACTTTGCTGGATAGCCAGCTAGCCAGCTGACTTAACGAGCTAGTTAACTGGTTGTCTACATGGGTAGCCAGCTGGCTTAATGAGCTAGCTAGTGGGCTGACAATGTGGCTAGCCAGCCGGGTTAAATAGCCTTCCGGCTGGCTGGACAGTCCTATAGCCAGCTGAATTAACTAGTCAGTCACCCTTCTGGTCATCCGGCTAGCCAGCTTGGTTAACTAGCAGGCCACATATCTGACTAGCCTGCTAACAAGCCAGCTTAACTTGCCAGCCACCTAGCTAGCCTGCTGGCTAACAAGCTTACTTAAGTAGCTGACTTAACTAGATAGGTATTCAGCTAGCCAGCTGGCTTAACTAGCTAGCCACCTAGTTAGCCAGTCAGCTAGCCAGCTCACTTAAATTGCTGAATTAACTAGCTAGTCACCTAGCTAGCTAGTGAGCCAACTGACTTAATTACCTAGCTACCTACCTAGCCAATTGGCTAGCCAGCTGACTTAATTTGCTGACTTAACGTACTAGCCAGTTGGCTAGCCAGTTGATTTCACTAGCTAACTTCCTAGCTAGCCAGTTGGCTAGCTACTTGAATTAACTACCTGACTGACCCAGCTAGCCAGCAGGCTAGGCAGCTGATTCAACTAGCGGACATAACTAGTAGCTAGCTGGCTAGTCAGCTGAATTAACTAGTAGACATTAGTAGCTAGACAGGTGGCTAACCAGCTGACTTAAATAGCTTGCCACCTAAGTATCCCGCTGGCTTGCTAGCTGACTTAATTACCTAGCTAACTAGCTAAATAGCTGGCTAGAGAGCTGACTTAACTGGATGACTTAACTAGCTAGACAGCTGGCTACCCAACTGACTTAACAAGCTAGTTACCCAGCAAGGCAGCTGGCTAGCCTGTTGACTTAACTAACTGAGTTAACTAGCTAACTACCCACCCAGACAGCTGACTTTACTAGCTGAAATAACTAGCTAGCTACCTATCTAGCTAACTGCTTATCTAGGTGAATTAATTAGCTGAGTTAACTAGCTAGCTAGCTGATATAACTAGCTGACTTAAGAAGCTATCTACATAGCTAGCAAGCTCAATTAGCTAGCTTAAAACTAGCTAGTCAGCTGTCTAGCCATCTGAGGTAATTAGCTGTTTAACTAGCTAGCGAGCTAGCTAGCCAACTGTTTAACGATGAGACCTAAATAGCTAGACAGCTGGTTAGACAACTTATTTAACAGTAGATTAATGGGCTAGGCAACTGGCCAGCCAGGTGACTAAACTAGCTAACATAACTAGATATCCAGGTGGCTAACCAGTTGACTTACTAGCTCTCTACCTCTCTATCCATCCTGATAGCAAACTGATTTATCTAGTTGTCATAATTCGCTAGACAGCTGGCTAGCCAATTGACTTAACTAGGTCACTAATTAGCCAGCAAGTTTGCTAGCCAGCTGACTTAACTTGCTCTCTTAACTAGCTAACCTGCTTTCTAGCCAGTTGAATTAACTATTTTGCTACATAGCTAGCCAGCTGGGTACCCAGCTGAATTAACTAGGTGACTTATCGTTCTAGCCAGCTATCTAGCCAGCTGAATTAACTAGCAAACTACGTAGCCAGCCAGCTGCCTTCTCAGCTGATGTAACTAGGAGACTTAACTACCTAGGCAGCTGGCTAGACAGCTGACATAACTAGCTAGCTACCCAGATAGCAAGCTGGCTATCCAGCTGTCTAAACTAGCTGACTTAACTAGCTAGTCAACTGGCTAGCCAGATGACTTTATTCCCTAACTACCTAGCTAACCAGCTGATGTAACTAGCTGAAATAACTAGTAAGCCAGCTGCTTACCCATCCGACATAACCAGCTTTCTAACTAGCTAGCCAGCTGTCTAGACAACAGCCTACATTAGCTGACTTAACTAGCTAGAGAGCTGGTTAGCCAGCTAACTAAACTAGCTGACATTACCAGCTGTCCAGCTGGATAGCCAGCTGATTTAATTTCCTAGCTACCTAGCTAGTCAGCAGCCCAGGCAGCAATTTAACCAGCTGACTAAATGAAGTAGTCAGTTGGCTACCCAGAAAACTTAACTAGCTACCTACCTTGCTAGACAGCTTGATAGCCAGCTGACTTAACTAGCTACTTACCTACATATCCCTCTGGCTTGCCAACTCATTTATATACCTATCTACCTAGCTAACATGCTGGCCAGAGAGCTGACTTAACTATGTGACTTAACAAGCTAGCCAGCTGGCTAACCAGCTGATTTCACTAGCTAGGTACCCAGCTAGGTAGCTGGCTAGCCAGCAGACTTAACTGACTTATCTAGCTAGATACCTAGATAACCAGCTGACTTAATTAGCTGCTTAACTAGCTAGCTACCTAGCTAGCCAGCTGGGTGGGCAGCTGACTTAACTGGGTGACTTAACTAGCTAGCCTGCTGGCTGGCTCTGTCTTAACAACCTGACTTAGTTAGCAAGCATGCTACCTGGCCAGTTGAATTAACTAGCTGATACAACCAGCTAGCCAACTTGCTAACCAGCTGATTTAAGTAGTTAGCTACCTAGTTACCTAGCTGGGAAGTCAGCTGAATTAACTAGCTGACTTAAATAGCTAGCCAGCTTGCTAGCCAGCTGACTTAACTAGCTTCCTACCTAGCTAGTCAGCTGGGTAGCCAGCTGATATAAATAGTTGACTTAACCTTCTAGCCAGCTGGCTTGCCAGCTGCCTCAACCAGCTGAATTAACTAGTTAGCCAGCTGGCTAGCCGGCTGACTTACCTAGCTTACACAATTAGCTTGCCAGCTGGCTAGCCAACTTACTTAAATAGCTCACTATCTAGCTAGCCAGTTGACTAACCAGCTAACTTAACATGCTGACTTAAATAGTTGGCTTGCTTGCTAGTCAGCTGAATTAACTAGCTTGCTGTATAGCTAGCCAACTGGCAAGCCAGCTGACTTAAGTAGGTGACTTAACTGACTAGACTGTGGTCTAGCCAGCTAACTAAATTAGCAAGCTGCCTAGCTAGCCAGCTGGAGAACCAGTTGACTTAACTAGGTGATTTAACTAGCTAGTCAGATGACTGACAGCTGACTTTACTATCTAGCTACCTAGCTAGCCAGCTGTCTAGTCAGCTGACTTAACTAGGTGACTTAACTAGCTAGCCTGCTGGATAGCAGGCTAACTCAACTGCCTAAGTACCTAGCTAGTAAGCTGGATAGCAACCTGACTTAACCAGCTAGCTACCTAGGGATCCCGCTGGCTTGCCAACTGACTTATCTACCGAGGTACCTAGGTAACCAACTGGCTAGTGAACTAACTTAACTAGGTTACTTAACTGGCTATCTAACTGGCTAGCCAGCTGACTTAACTAGGTAGAGACCCAGATAGACAGCTGGCTATCCAACTGACTTAAATCACTGAATTAACTAGCTAGTAAGGTGACTTAACTAGCTGACATATGCAGGTAGCTACCTAGCTAGCCAGCTGGCTTATCTAACTGGCTTAACTAGCTATCTATCTAGCAAGCTATCTAACTAGCCAGCTGGCTTATCTAACTGGCTTCACTAGCTACCTACCTGCCATAACTAGCTGACTAAAATAGGTAGCTTTCTAGCTAGCCTGCTGATTTAACTAGCTTAAATAACTATCTAGCCATATGGCTAGCCATCTGACTTAACTAGCTTTTTAAATAGCTAACAACACGTATAGCCAACTGTCTTAATGAGCTGACTTTAGTAGCTAGCCATCTTGTTGCCAACTGTTTTAACTATCTGACATAACTAGCTAGCCAGCCGGTTGCCAGCTGACAACCAGCTAGTCAGCTGGCTAGCCTACTGACTTAACTAGCTGGCTACCTATCTAACCAGCAGGCTAGCCAACTATCTTACCTAGCTAACTTAAGCCAGCAAGATGGCTAACCACCTCACTTAACTTGCTAGCTATCTACATAGCCAGCAGGTTAGACAGCTGACTTAATTACCTGACTTGAACAACTATCCTGCTGGCTAGCAAGCTGACTTGTCTAGTTAGCTACCTACCTAGACAGCTGGCTAGACACCCGACTAAATTAGCTGACTAAACCAGTTAGCCAGTTGTCTAGCCAGCTGACTTAATTCGCTGACATCATTAGCTAGCCAGGTAGCTATCTAGTTGACTTAACTAGCTAGCTACCTACCTAACCAGTTGTCTAGCCAGCTTTCTAAACTAGCTGAATTAACCAGCTAGCCAGCTATCTAGCCAACTTTCTAAACTAGCTGAATTAACCAGCTAGCCAACTGGCTAGCCAACTGACTTAACTAGCTGACTTAACCAGTAACTACTTAGCTAGACAGCTGACTTACATAATTAGCTAACTAGGTAGCTACCTAGTTAGTCAGCTGACTAAAATAGTTAGCTAACTAGATAGCTACCCAGCTAACAAGTATTAAATAGTAAGCTGCCTTGATAGCTAGCTGACAACCAACTAGATAACTAGTTAGCTTAATAGTTATATAACGTGCTAGCTTGGTGACTTAATCATCTGATTTATCTCGTTTCCTTATAAGGCTAGCTGACTCAGGCAGCTGACTTAACTCATTAGCTATCTAGCTATCTAGCTGAACATCCAGCTGACTTAACTTGTTAGCTAACTAGCTAGCTAGCCTACTCAACCAACTGACTCAACCCATTTGGTAACCAGCTAGCTAGGTGACTCAACCAGCTGACTTATCCCGTTAGTTTTCTAGCTAACTACCTGACTCAATCTGCTGACTTTACCTGCTAGCTAACTAGCTAGCTGTCTTATCCAGCTGACTAAATTATAAGCTGACTTAACCAGTTGACTTAGCTAGCTGACAACTACTTAGCTATCTGACTTAACTGGCTGACTTAACTAGTTAGCTAGCTGACTTAACTACCTGAGTTAAATAGAATACTATTTATCTAGCTGAATAATGAGCTGACTTAATTAATTAGCTAACTATTTAGATAGCAGACCTAAGTAGCTGACTTAAATAATTAACTAACTAGTGAGCTCAGTGACTTAGCTAGCTTACTTAGCTAGCTAGCCAGTTAGCTATCTCACTTAGCTATCTGACTAAACTAGTTGGCTAATGAGATAGCTTGCTGAATTGATGAGTTGGTTAATGAGTTAGATAACTGTTTTAACTAGTTGGTAAACGAGTTAAATAGCTGACATAACTAGTTGGTTAACGAATTTGTTGGTGACTTAACTTGTTGGCTGACGAGTCTACCGGCTAGCTAGCTGGTTTAAAACGTTGACTGCCTACTCGGCCAACTTGTTAAGTGGCTTAACAAGTTGGTCAACTAATCGACTGACTATTTAGCTTGGTTAAATAGTTTGCTGACTAGTTGGTCCCATAGTTATTTCGGGTTACTATTTGGCTGGGTAGTTTGCTCACCTAATTATTTGGCCAACTAGTTGGCCGACTAGTTAGCTGACCTAACTAGTCAGCCATCTATTTAGCTGACCTAACTTGTTGGCTAACATGTTGGCTCACTAGTCAGCTGATTGGTTAGCTGACTTAACTATTTGGCTGGCTTGTAGGCCAAAAGGTTAACTGACTTAACTATTCGGCTGGCAAGTGAGCAGACAAGTGAGCTGACTTAACTAGTTGGCCGGTGAGAGAGCAGACTGGTCTGCTGAATTAACTAGTCTGCTGGGGAGTGAGCCAATGCATGTGCTGCCATAACTAGTCGGCCGGCAAGTGAGCCGACCAGTGAGCTGATGTAACTAGTAGACTGGCAAGCGAGCTGACTTGTTAGCAGAACTTTTGGCCTGCGAGCAAGCCAACAAGAGCTAGCTCCCTGGCTGGTCAACTGGCTAGCCAGGTGGCCTGCCCGCTAGCTAGCTAGAGGAATGCCTAGCCAGCTAGCCAGCCAGGGAGCTAGCTACTTAAGACAGGTTGCTAGCCGTGTCACCAACCAGGTAGTTAGTTAAGTCAGCTGGTTAGCCAGCTAGCCCACCATTATTAGTCATCTAGTTAAGTCAGCTAGCTAGCCAGCTAGCTAGTTTAGTGAGGTAGCAAGTCAGTGAACTATTCATTTACCTAGTTAAGTCAGCTTGCTAGTCTGCTAACTGGATAAGTCAGCTAGGTAGTCAGCTAGCTAGTCACCTAGACAGTTAAGTCAGCTAACAAATCAGTTAGTTACATAGCTAACTAGTCAGCTTGCAACTCAGCTAGCTGGTGAGCTAACCAGTGGGCTCCCTTACTTTCCATTAGGTCAGTTAATTACTAGGCTCCCTCACCTGCCAACAGGTCAGCAAACTAGTCATCTCGTATGCCAGCCAACAGGTCAACTCTCTTGTTGGCTTGCTTGCAGGCTGGTCAGGTAGGTGGCCAGCTGGTTATCCAGTTGGCTAAATAGTCGGCCAACTTGTCAGCCAACTAACTAGGATAACCAGCTGGCTTAACTAGTCAGACACTCTGCTTTTCAGACAGGTAGCCAGCAGGCTTAACTAGCTGGCCACCTACCTGACCAGCCTGCTAACAATGTGGCTTAATTTGCCAGCCATGTACCAGTCAGCCGTCCAACCAGCTGATTTAAATCACTGACTTAATTAGATAGACATCCGACTAGCCAACTGGCTTTACTAGCTATCCATTTAGCTAGCCATTCAGCTAGCTTGCTCAGTTAACTCACTGAATTAACAAGCTAGCCAGCTGGCTAGCCAGCTGACTTAATTAGCTAGCTGCCAACCTAGTCAGATGGCTATCAAGCTGACTTAACTAGCTGACTTAAACAACTAGTCAGCTGGCTAGCCAGCTGACCTAACTAGCAAGCTACCTAGCTAGCCAGTTGGCTATCCACTTAAATTAACTAGCTGACTTAAACAGCTAGCCAGCTGGTTAGCCACCTGACTCAACAAGCTGACATAACTAGTTAGCCAGCTGGCTAGCCAGCTGATTTAACTAGCGGACAACTCTAGGTAGCCAGGTGGCTAGCCAGCTGACTTAATTAGATAGCTACCTATGTAGACCGCTGGCTTACCGGCTGACTTAACTACCTAGATACCTAGTTAACAAGTTGACTAGCAAGCAGAGTTAACAAGGTGACTTAACTAGCTAGTTAGCTGGCTTGCCAGATGACTTAACTAGCTAACTGTCCTACTAGGCAACAGGCTAGAGAGCTGACTAAACTAGCTGACTTAACTTGCTAGCCAGCTAGCTTAACTAGCTGACTTAACTAGCTAGCTACCTAACTAGTCAGCTGAATTTACTAGCTGAAATAACAAGCTGGCTGCCTAGCTAGATATCATGCGAGAAAGTCAACTTAACTAGCTGTCTTACAAAGCTTGCTAGCTGACATATCTATCTGACTTAACTAGCTAGCTACCTACCTAGCCAGCTGACTAAACTAGCTAAAATAACTAGCTAGCCTGCTGTGTAGCCATCTGAATTAACTAGTTTTTCAACTAGCTAGTGATATGGCTATACAACTGACTTAACAAGGTGACTTAACTAGCTATCCAGCTGGTTTACCACTTAATGTAACTAGTTGATTATCGAGCTAGGCAGCTCTCCAGCAAGGTGACTAAACTAGCTGTCTTAACTAGTTATCCAACTGACTAGACAACTGACTTAACTAGTGCTTAAACTCTCTAGCCACCTGAATAGCCAGCTGACATAACTAGCTGACTTAATTAGTTAGTCAGCTAGGTAGTCAACTGATTTAACTAGATCACTAACTAGCCAGCCAGCTGGCTAGCCAGCTGACTTAGCTAGTTGACTTAACTAGCTGGGCCTGCTTTCTAGCCAGTTTACTTAACTAG
>NW_007253895.1:9303-13461 GCF_000164805.1 Carlito syrichta
TTCTAGCCAGCTGGCTAGACAGCTGACATAACTAGCTAGCTACCTAGTTAGCAAGCTGACTAGCCAGCTGATTTAAGTAGCTCTCTACTTCTCTAGCCACCTGACAGCAAGTGACTTAACTAGCTGGCTTAATTAATTATCTAGCCAGCTATCTAGGCAACTGACTTAACTATGTCACTACCTAGCCAGCTAGCTAGTCAGCTGATTTAACTAGCTGTCTTAACTAGCTGTCCTGCTATCTAGCCTGTTGAATTAACTAGCTTGCTACATAGCTAGTCAACTGGCTATCTTGCTGAATTAACTAGGTGACTTATCTAGCTATCCAGCTGGCTAGCCAGCTGACTTAGCTAGCAAGCTACCTAGGTCTGCTGGCTAGTCAGCTGACTTAACCAGGTGACTTAACTAGCTAGAAAGCTGACTAGACAGCTACCATAATTAGCTAGCTATCTAGCTAGCCAGATGACTTAATTGCCTAGCTACATAACTAACCAGCAGTTAGCCAGCTGACTTAACTAGCTTACTTCATGTAGTTGACTGCTGGCTAGCCAGCAGACTTAAGTAGCTAGCAACCTAGCTAGACAGCTGGATAGCTAGCTCACTTAACTAGCTGACATAAATAGACGACGGATGGTAATCCAGCTGACTTAACTGGCAACCTACCCACTTAGGTCGCTGGCTTGCCAGCTGTCTTAACTACCTAACTACTTAGCTTTCCAGCTGGCCAGGGAGCTGAGTTATGTACGTGAATTAACTAGCTAGTCAGCTGGCTATCCGGCTGTCTTAAAACTAGCTATACTGCTTGGCAGCTTGCTTACCAGTTGACTTAACTAACTAACTTAACTAGCTACCCAGTTGACTGAAATAGCTCACTTTACTAGCTAGCTACCTAGCTAGCCAGCTGATGTAACTAGCTGATTCAACTTGCTAGCTAGCTAGCTAGCTCTCATATAGCTAGCTGACTTAACTAACTGACTTAACTAGCTAGCTAGCTGACATATCTAGCTGACATAAATAGCTAGCTGCTTAGCTACCCAGTTGACTTAACTAGCTGAAATAACTAGCCAACCAGATGGCTACACATCCCATGCAGCAAATGTTTTCACTAGATAGCCAGCTGGCTAGACAACTGATTTAATGAGCTGACATAACAGGCTAGCCAGCTGATTAGCCAACTGACTATACTAGCTGACATACCTAGCTGGTCAGCTGTCTAGCCAGGTGACTTTATTACCTAGTTATCTAACTAGCCAGTAGCCTAGCTGAGTGGCTTAACTAGCTGACTTAATGGAGTATCAAGCTGGCTAGACATCAGATTTAACTAGTTAGCTACCCAGCTCGACAGCTATATAGCAAACTGACTTAGCTAGCTGACATATCTAGATAGCCTGATGGCTAGCCAGCTGACTTAACTAGCTACTTACTACATTTCCCGCTGGCTTGAAAGCTGAATTAACTGCCTCACTACCTAGCTAAACTGCTGGCCAGCGAGCTGACTTAACTACGTGTCTTAACTTGCTAGCCAGCTAGCTAGCCAGCTGATTTAACTAGCTAGCTACACTGCTAGGCAGCTGGTTTGCCAACTGATTTAACTAACTGACTTAACTAGCAGGCTAGTTGACTTAACTAGCTTACTTAACGAGCTAGCCAGCTGGCTATCCAGCTGACTTCACTAGCCAGCTACATGCCTATCTATGTAGCCATCTGAATAAACTAACTGACTTAACTAGCTACCTAGCTGCCATATGTAGCTTACTTATATAGCTAGCTTCCTAGACGGACAGCTGACTTAACTAGCTAAAATAACTAGATAGCCAGTTGGCTAGCCATCTGACATTACTAGCTTTTTAACTAGCTAACCAGCTGGATAGCCAACTGACAATGTGCTGACTTAACTAGCTAGCCTGCCTGTTGCCAGCTGACTTAACTAGCTGACTTAACTTGCTAGCCAGCTGGTTGCCAGCTGTCTTAACTAGCTGACTCAACCAGCTAGTCATTTGGCTAGCCAACTGACTTAAATAGCTGTCTACCTATCTACCCAGCTGGCTAGCCAGCTGACTTGCCTAGCTGATTTAAGCTAGCAAGCTGGCTAGTCACCTCACTTAACTTGCTAGCTATCTACGTAGCCAGCAGGCTAGTCAGCTGACTTAACTAGCTGATTTGAACAACTATCCTCCTGACTAGCAAGTTGATTTATCTAGCTAGCTACCTATCTAGCCAGCTGGCTAGACAGCTTACTACACTAGCTGACTTAACCAGCTAGCCAGTTGGCTAGCCAGCTGACTTAACTCATTGGCATCACTAGCTAGCCAGTTAGCTATCTAGCTGACTCAACTAGCTAGTTACCTACCTAGCTAGTTGGCTACTGAGCTATCTTAACTAGCTGAATTAACAAGCTATAAAGCTGGCTAGCAATCTGAAATAACTAGCTCTCTACCTAGCTAGATAACTGGCTAGCCAGCTGACTTAACAAGCTGACTTAATTAGCTAACCAGCTGACTAGACTAATGACTTAACTGACTTGCTACATAGCTAGCCAGCTGGCTAGCCAGCTTACTAAACTAACTGACTGAAATAGATGGCCTGCTTGCCAGTCAGCTGAATTAACAGCTTGCTATAAAGTTAGCCAGCTGGCTAGCCAGCTGACTTAACTAGCTGACTTAACTAGCTAGCCAGGTGTCTAGCCAGTTGATTTAAGTAGCAAGCTATCTTGCTAGCTAGCTGGCTAGGCCCCAAACTTAACTATGTGACTCAACTATGTAGCTAGCGGGCTAGAGATCTGACTTAACTATCTAGCAACCTAGCTAGCCAGGTGTCTAGGCAGATGACTTAACTAGGTGACTTAAATAGCTAGCCAGCTGACTAGCAGGCTGACCTAACTCCCTAGCTACCTCGCTAACTGGCTTGATATCCAGCTGTCTTAAATAACTAGGTAATTATGTAGCCTGCTGGTTTGCCAGCTGATTTAACTATCCATCTCCTTAGCTAATCAGATGCCTAGTGAGATAACTTAACTAGGCTACTTAACTAGCTAGCTGAATAGCTAGCCAGCTGACTTAACTAGCTGGCTTCCAAGTAAGGTAAATGGCTAGCCAGTTGACTTAAATCCTGACATAACTAGATAGCAAGCTGATAACTAGCTTATTTAACCAGGTAGCTACCTAGCTAGAAGGTTGGACTAACTAGTTGTCTTAACCATCTAGCTACCTAGCTAGCTATCTAGCTATCCAGCAGCCAAAACTATCTGACTTAACTAGTTACCCAGCTGACATAACTAGCTGACTTATAAAACTAGTTTCCTAGACAGCCTGCTTACTTAACTAGCTGAAATAACTAGTTGGCCAGATGGCTAGCCATCTAAATTAGCAGCTTTTTAACTAGCTAACCCCCTGGATAGCCAACTCACTTAATTAGTTGACTTCACTACCTAGCCTCCTGGTTGCCAGCTGATTTAAATAACTGTCTTAACCAGCTACTCAACTGGCTACCCAGCTGACTTAACTAGCTGGCTCCCTATCTAGTCACCTGGCTAGCCAATAACTTACCTGGCTGACCTAAGCTAGATAGGTGCCTGCCAGCTAACAAATCTATCTAGCTATCTCCCTAACCAGAAGGCTAGCCAGCTGACTTACCTAGGTGAATTGAACAGCTAGCCTGCTGGATAGTAAGCTGACTTATCTACCTTGCTGCCTACCTACGCAGCTGGCTAGACAGATGATTAAACTAGATGATTTAACCAGCTAGCCAGTTGTCTATCCAGCTGACTTAACTCACTGACATCACTAGCCAAGAAGGTAGCTATCTAGCTGAGTTAAGTAGCTAGCTACCTACCTTGCAGGTTGGCTGTCCAGTTCTCTTCACTAGCTGAATTAACCAGCTAGCCAGCTGCCTAGCCAACTGATTTAAATAGCTCCCTACCTAGCTAGCCAGCTGCCTAGCCAGCTGACTTAACTAGCTGACTTAACTAGCTAGCTACCTAGCTAGCCAGCTGATTTAATAGTTAACTAACTAGCTACCTATCTAGCTGGCTGACTTAAATTGTATGCTAACCAGATAACTACATATCTAACAAGCTGACTTAAATAGTTAGCTGCCTATCTAGCTAGCTAATATAACCAGCTAGCTAACTTGTTAGCTTACTCATTATCTAACATGTTAGCT
>NW_007253896.1:0-7033 GCF_000164805.1 Carlito syrichta
TTCCTCAGCATCTGTGGGTAATTGGTTTCTGGACCCCTGACAATAGTGAAATCAACAGATGCTCAATTCCCATATATAAAATAATGTGGTATTTGAATATAACCTATGCACATACTCCCATATATTTTAAATCATCTCTAGATTATTTATAGTATCAAATACAATGTGAAGGTGATATAAATAGTAATTATAGTACAGTGCTAAAATTTTGTATTATTTTTTATTGTCATATTGCTATTTTAGATCTGCAGTTGGTTGAATCTATGGATCTGAAGCCCATGGATACGGAGGGCCAACTGCACCACAAACTGTGTAGCTTAAACACTAGGAATTCATTCATTCACAGTTCTGGAGGCTAGAAGCCCAAAAATCCAGGAGTTGATAGGGTGATGTTCTTTCTGAAGACTCTAAGAAAGAATTGTTCCTAGTCCCTTACAGTGTCTGGTGGTTGTCAGAAATCCTTGGCATTCCTTGGCAGCATATCTGCATTACTTCATCTCTACCTCCATCATCACATAACCATTTTCCTTCTATTTGTATGTTTGTTTCCAAATCTCTTTCTCTTCATAAAAATATTAGTCATTGGCTTTAGCACCCTAATCCAGTATTACCTCATTTTGACTTGATTACATCTGAAAAAAAACCTAACTCTATATCCAAATAAGGTTACATTCAGAAGTTCCATGTGAACATGAATTTGAGGGAAGGCTATTTGACCCAGTGAACATACCTTTAACAGCAATTTAACCTTGCCTGTTGACCAAGGAGGTCTACAATTTTATTTTTCAGTAGACTCCACACGTTATGGTTAGCCCTTATGCCTTCTTTTTATTGATAGAGTCTATGTTAGAAAACATAGTTTAAACAGACAGCCCAGGAAGTCTGCTAGGTGAACTCCAGAATTTTACAGACTTTCCCACTCTGTTGCAGCTGGTTAGTTTTTGGCAAGCCCATGTGAGAAAGACGTGCCCACATAGGAACCATGCCTATGTGGCATGGAGAAGCAGAGAACTTTAGTCTCTATAAGGCAGATTCACCTCCAAGATGAAGAAGAGGAGATCTGAACAAAGTATGACCAATTATTCTTTTCAACTTTCCAGTCAAACAGGCCATTTCAGAGGTCAAAAGCTTAATATTCTATGTCAGAGATCAAAAGTAGACTCATCAAATTCTCATAGAAGCAATACTAGGAATAAAAAATTTTCACTAACTTTTAAGTTTTTACTATACTTCCTGACTTTTAACTCTCTTAATCTATTGAATTATGCCTTTAAGCCTAAGGTCAATAGAATATGGCTATCCCTTTAAAAAAAAAAAAAAAAAAAGAATTAGAGGTTTATTGGAATAGCTCTACTCCCATTTTCATGGGGCTACTCATCTGGGTAGAATTTTTGGGACTGCTAGTGGGCAACTTAGATTTTTGTCCCAGAAGTCTCTGAAATGGATGAGAAAGTGCATTAATTAAATAAACTCTGAGGTTATTAATATCCAATGATGAAAATCAACTGTCTATTCTGTTAGCCACCCTAATATATACATCTAGTCACAGAAATATCACAAAGAGGTTAAATGAAAAATTAAGATGAAATATATAGGCTGGGCACAGTGACTGATAGCTGTGATCCTAGTGCCTAAGAGAGCAGACATCCTGCTCTGGTTCCTCTTCTCAGTAAACTGAATTAACCTGCCATTCACATGTTTACACAGTCCACAAAAACAAACTAGTGGCAAAACATAGAAAGTCTAGGTTCTTCTCAATTCTTCAGTAAGGCCAACTTTAGGAAATAGGTGGAAAATGAATGATCTAACAGGTAAAGCCCTAAGTAAGTGCTCTCTCCATGCTATAATCTCAGTGTTTTAAGGGGTCAAGGCAGGAGAATTGCTTAAGGCCAGGAGTTCAAAAGCAGCCTGGGCAACATAGCAAGGCCTCATCTCCATAAAAATTATTTTTAAAAAATTAGACAAATGTGGTGATGCAGTCCTAGTTGTTATAGTCCTAGTTGCTTAGAAAGCTGAGTCAGGAGGATCACTTCAGCCCAGAAATTTGAGGTTGCAATGAGTTATGGTCACTTCACTGCAGTCCAGCCAGCCTGGTGACAAAGCAAGACTCTGTCTCAAAAAAAAAAAAAAAGGAAAGGAAGAAAAGAAGGAAAAAAAGAAAAAATAGAGAAATACAGCCGGGCTTGGTGGCTCAACCTGTAATCCCGTGCTTTGGGAGACTGAGGTGAGTGGATTGCCTGAGCCCGCAGGTTCAAGACCCACCTGGGCAACTTGGGGAGACCTCATCTCTACAATAAATCGAAAAAATCAGCTGGACGTGGTAGTGCATGCCTGTAATTCCAGCTACTTGGAAGGCTGAGGCAGAAGGATTGCTGGAGCCCAGCAGGTCAAGGCTGCGGTGGCCGGGGGCAGCCACTGCACTCTAGTCTGGGCGATGGAGTGAGACTCCAACTCAAAAAAAAAAAAGGAAAGAAAAAAAACAGAAAGAGAAATACATAAAGTTATTTTAATAATATAATTTAAGCATTATGTAAATGTTTACATTTGAAAGTAAGCCCTTCCTATTACCAAATTCCTCAGGGAGAAATTAAAAGGCATATATTAAGCCCTCCCAAAGTATTAAAGTGAAAGTTTGAAATCAAGCATCCTTGTTATTGAGGATCAAAAGTCCAAAGGTCTAAGTGTTCATAAATTCTCCCAAATTTCTTATTTGGTTCATTCTCAGTGGCAGGGTTCTCTGTGCCTCAGTGGGACTGAGGGCTCATTCAATATTTGCAGCTTGACCTTCTGTCATCAACATGAGGGTAGGTTGCCTAGGATTTCAGATATTTTATCAGTTTAATGCAAATCTCTCATAAACCTTGAGTCTAAATAATCTAAAAAGTTAATAAGATAATTGTTTTTTACAGGACTAGTCCTATTACCAAGAAATTCAGAAAGTGAGCTAACTCCCAGTCCTTACAACAGTTAAATTAAGCAAAATTTTGTTCCCAAAATCCAATACAGAATGTGGCCAAATAACATAGCAGAAACTCAATGGCATTTAAGAGAAAGATAAACTATTTTGTTTTAGTCACAATAGGATCCCTAACACTTTTAGTCTCTGCCACTTATGTGAAATATTTGACCTGTGCACTTATTCAGAGGATTATTTCAGCATGAAGTTAATTTGACACTATGAATATGTGATTCATTCTTTATATACACTTCCTTTTTGATCATTCTGTTGCTCACACTTAAAGCTGGCTTTTCAAAGACTTTTTTGCTCATATGTAATTAACAGCCCGAGTTAGCTTAGGTCCACTTCTTAAAGGGAGTCATTCAAGCCTATAGAAGACACATATGTCAATGCCAACAGGTCCTGATTTTCCTACAACTTTAATTTTGTCTCAGTTAAGTCTGCTTAAAAATAGGTGTGCCTGAAAGGTAAGCTAAAATGGGCAGTTGCCTGAGATTTTCCTGCCCAGTAGACTCATGAGCACTCCAAAGTCCGCTGCTAGGTAAAAATCTCAGTAAAATAAGAAGCCCACTGGTCCCTTTTTTATTCTCAGCCACTTGGAACCCCTTTATTACAGCTAAGCCTTTTTCTTAGTCTCTACCTCCACTGTCCTATGCTCTAGGCTACAGTCATCAGCAAAAATCAAAGTATCTTATGCCTGGTGTGGTGAGTTGAAAGGTGGCCCACAAAGGATATGTTCAAGGCCTGATCCCCAGAACCTGTGAATGTTACCTATTTGGGGGAAAAAGATCTTTGTAGATATAATTAAGTTACAGATCTCGAGATGAGATTTCAGTGAGTTATCTTCTATTATCTGGAGGAGCCTAAATATTGTGACAGGTGTCCTTATAAGAGAAACACAGAGGGAAATTTGAGATAGACTGAGAGAAGAAAATGGAAACACAAGAGGAGAAGGTGATGTGAAGATAGGATACCACACTCACCAGAAGCTAAAAGAGGCAATGAATGCTCTCTCTTAAGGCATTGTTAGAGAGTGCTGACACCTTGATTTCAGACTTTTGGCCTCCAGGACAGTAAAATAGTTAATTTCTGTTGTTTTAAGTCACCAAGCTTGTGGCAACTTGTTATGGGAGGCAGAGGAAACTAAAATAGCAGGTATTAAACTTTCCCCAGTCTTCAGCAGTTTACTGCACAAACCTGCCTGAGCGAATCTAAATATTTTCAAACTATGAAAATCAAAACATACTACTACACATTAAAGGCTAAGGCAAAAACCATGTCCTTGGTAGTACTAAAACACTTTCCACATGAAAATTTTACTCTCAAAAATTATGAAATTTTTTTCTTGTTTTCCAATGTTCCAGATAATGCACCAAATATTAGGGTAATTTATTGGCCCTCTAGTAAGTACAACACCTTTATTTCATCCAGATTTAGAATATTAGGAAGTAAAATCAAGGGGTAAATATGGATGTCAAAATATTCCTTTTACTATTGATAACCTTGGTTTAAGAACTCCAGTTTGAATGAGAGTAATGTGGCTCCAAAACTGAACTCCAGAATTGGGCAGACATACCACCCAGTAATACAAAGGATTGCAGAAACAGAAGAAACTCACTCACACTCTCTCATGGGAGAGAGGAGAAGTAGTGAAGCTAAGCATGTCAGTTGATTCTTCCCAAATTTTCCAGATAAGTTACTTACCCAACCAGGAACACAGTAAGTAAAGGAAGAAAGCCAAGGGGCTCTCTTGAAAGGACTGAAGGAACAAGGAAGGAGTATTCACATAGTCCATCTTCCTCCCCTAAAAAACTCACATTTAAAAGGTAAAACAAATCAGAAACTACTTTACTGATGATTTACTCACAGAAAAATAAAATCTAACCAGGAGTCTTGTGCTTCATCAATTGTCTTAGCTCAATCTGGATAATTTGTTGCAGGTTCTACATCGGCACTTGCTGCCTCACCTTTCATTTTATGTTATGGTAATGGTTTCTTTCCCTAAATCTCATGAACCAACCTCTGCTAGCTTCACACTTTTCTTCTGCAGCTTTACCACCTCTCTCAGCCTTCATAGACTTAGGGTCTTTCTCTGTTTTAGGCTTTGGCTTAAGGAAATGTTGCTGGTTTGATCTTCCATCTAAATGACTAAAATTTTCTTCATATCAGCAATAAAACTATTTTACTTTCTTATCTTTGCATGTTCTTTAGGGTAACACTTTTTCTTTTAAAACTCTTCCTTTGCATCCACAAATTGGCTGTTTGGTGCAAGGAACCTATCTTGGCTTTTGTCATGCCTTCCTCACTAAGCTTAACCAATTCTGGCTTTGGATTTAAAGTGTGAGATGTGAGACTCTTTCAGAACACTTTTTAGCCCTTGTCAGGGTTACTAACCAGCCTAATTTCAATATTGTTGCATTTCAAGGAATAGAAAGGCTTGAAGACAGGGTGCTAGATGGAGGAAAAGCTGGTTGGTGAAGCAACCAGAACAAACACAACATTTATAGATCAAATTCACCATCATATATGGGCAAGGTTTGTGCCACTCGAATATAATTACAATAGTAACATCAAGGATCACCAATCACAGATACCATAATGGATTATAAAAATTAAAATGTTTGAAATATTGCAAGAATTATCAAAATGTAACATGAGACAAAAAGTGAGCACATGCTGTTGGAAAAATGGTACCAATAAACCGGCTCAAAGCAGAGTTGCAACAAACCTCCAATATGTTTTTTAAAATGCAATGTATGTGAAGTGCAACAAACCACAATAAAATGAGATAGCCTGTATATACCACATTTTATTTATCCATGTTACACCTATGAATATTGGGTTGTTGCCAGCTTTTAGCTATTCTATATAATGTTGCTCTGAAAATTGGTATACAAATGTCCGTTCAAGCCTTTGATATCAATTCTATTGGATATATATTTAGAAGTAGAATTGCTAAATTATATGGTATATTTTATTGATTTTCATGTTAAACTATCCTTGTATTCCAGAAATAAATCCTACTTTATCGTGGTATATAATCCTTTTAAGATGCTATTGAATTCAGTTTGTTCATATTTTGTTGATGATTATTTTATTTTTACATCAGAGTACATAAAATATATTGGTTGTAGTTTTCTTTTTCTTATTTTCTCATCCTTGCCTGGTTTCTACATTAGGATGTTGCTGCCCTCAGAGGATAAGCTAGAAAGTTATTTCTTCCTCTTCAAATTTTGTTTTGTTTTATTTTTCTATTTATCTTTTTTTTTTTTTTTTTTTTTTTTTTTTGAGTTGGAGTCTCACTCTGTCGCCCAGACTGGAGTGCAGTGGCCGCTCCTGGCCACCGCAGCCTCGCCTGCTGGGCTCCGGCGATCCTTCCGCCTCAGCCTTCCGAGTAGCCGGAATTACAGGCGCGCGCTACCACGCCCGGCTAATTTTTTGATTTATTGTAGAGATGAGGTCTCGCTGCCCAGGCGGGTCTCGAACCCGCGGGCGCAGGCAATCCACTCACCTCAGCCTCCCAAAGGCGCGGGATTACAGGCTGAGCCACCGAGCCCGGCTCCTCTTCAAATTTTTAGAAAGACTGATAGAGGCTGGCTTTGAGTTACTGTGTAACATTTTTCTATTTCAATCTGAAAGACTCCCTTAAGCACTTCTAGCAAAGCAGATAGATTAATAAAAGCAGCTTTTAATAATCTAAATGTCTTAATTTTTCATCATCTTGGTAGACATTTTTTCTAGATATAGAATTATTAGTTAAGAGTTTTTCTTTTCTTTTAGCACTTTAAATATATCATCCCATCAACTCTGGATTCCAAATTTCTGCCTGAGAAATTGGTTGATAATGTTACTAATGATGGATTGAATATGATGTGTCACCTCTTTTTTGCTGCTTTCAATATGTTATTGCTGTCTCTTGACAATTTGATAATAATGTGTTTCAGTGTATCTTTGGTTTTTCTTACTAAAAGTTAATTGAGATTTTTGGATTTATAGATTAATGTCTTTCATTACATTTGGAAGTTTTATTTCTTCAGATAATCCCTTTGTCCTTTTTTTCCCTCTCTTTACTTT
>NW_007253896.1:7053-8492 GCF_000164805.1 Carlito syrichta
TCCCCTAAAAAACTCACATTTAAAAAGTAAAACAAATCAGAAACTACTTTACTGATGATTTACTCACAGAAGAATAAAAACTAACCAGGAGTCTTGTGCTTCATCAATTGTCTTAGCTTGATCTGGATAATTGGCTGCAGGTTCTACATCGGCACTTGCTGCCTCACCTTTCATTTTATGTTATGGTAATGGCTTCTTTCCCTAAATCTCATGAACCAACCTCTGCTAGCTTCACACTTTTCTTTTGCAGCTTTACCACCTCTCTCAGCCTTCATAGACTTAGGGTCTTTCTCTGTTTTAGGTTTTGGCTTAATGAAATGTTGCTGGTTTGATCTTCCATCTAAATGACTAAAGTTTTCTTCATATCAGCAATAAAACTGTTTTACTTTCTTATCTTTGCATGTTCTTTAGGGTAACACTTTTTCTTTAAAAACTCTTCCTTTGCATCCACAAATTGGCTGTTTGGTGCAAGGAACCTATCTTGGCTTTTGTCATGCCTTCCTCACTAAGCTTAACCAATTCTGACTTTGGATTTAAAGTGTGAGATGTAAGACTCTTTCAAAACACTTTTTAGCCCTTGTCAGGTTTACTAACCAGCCTAATTTCAATATTGTTGCATTTCAAGGAATAGAAAGGCTTAAAGACAGGGTGCTAGATGGAGGAAAAGCTGGTTGGTGAAGCAGCCAGAACAAACACAACACTTATAGATAAAATTCACCATCATATATGGGCAAGGTTTGTGTCACTCCAATATAATTACAATAGTAACATCAAAGATCACCAATCACAGATACCATAATGTATTACAAAAATGAAAGTGTTTGAAATATTGCAAAATTATCAAAATGTAACATGAGACAAAAAGTGAGCACATGCTGTTGGAAAAATGGTACCAATAAACTGGCTCAAAGCAGAGTAGCCACAAACCTCCAATATGTTTTTTTTTTTGAGTTGGAGTCTCACTCTGTCGCCCAGACTGGAGTGCAGTGGCTGCTCCCGGCCACCGCAGCCTCGACCTGCTGGGCTCCGGTGATCCTTCCGCCTCAGCCTTCCGAGTAGCCGGAATTACAGGCACGCGCTACCACGCCCGGCTGATTTTTTGATTTATTGTAGAGATGAGGTCTCGCTGCCCAGGTGGGTCTCGAACCCGCGGACTCATGCAATCCACTCACCTCAGCCTCCCAAAGGCGCGGGATTACAGGCTGAGCCACCGAGCCTGGCTCCAATATGTTTTTTAAAATGCAATGTATGTGAAGTGCAACAAAGCACAATAAAATGAGATAGCCTGTATATACCACATTTTATTTATCCGTGTTACACCTATGAATATTGAGTTGTTGTCAGTTTTTAGCTATTCTACATAATGTCGCTCTGAAAATTGGTATACAAATGTCCGTTCAAGCCTTTGATATCAATTCTTTTTTTTTTTTTTTTTTTTT
>NW_007253896.1:8512-11010 GCF_000164805.1 Carlito syrichta
TTTTTTTTGAGTTGGAGTCTCACTCTGTTGCCCAGACCGCTCCCGGCCACCGCAGCCTCGACCTGCTGGGCTCTGGCGATCCTTCTGCCTCAGCCTTCCGAGTAGCCAGAATTACAGGCATGTGCTACCACGCCTGGCTGATTTTTTGCTTTATTGCAAAGATGAGGTCTTGCTGCCCAGGCGGGTCTCGAACCCGCGGGCTCAGGCAATCCACTCACCTCAGCCTCCCAAAGGTGCGGGATTACACGCTGAGCCACCAAGCCCGGCTTTTGATATCAATTCTATTGGATATATATTTAGAAGTAGAATCGCTAAATTATATGGTATATTTTATTGATTTTCATGTTAAACTATCCTTGTATTCCAGAAATAAATCCTACTTTATCATGGTATATAATCCTTTTAAGATGCTATTGTATTCAGTTTGTTCATATTTTGTTGATGATTATTTTATTTTTACATCAGAGTACATAAAATATATTGATTGTAGTTTTCTTTTTCTTATTTTCTCATCCTTGCCTGCTTTCTACATTAGGATGTTGCTGCCATCAGAGGATAAGCTAGAAAGTTATTTCTTCCTCTAAAAATTTTTAGAAAGACTGATAGAGGCTGGCTTTGAGTTACTGTGTAACATTTTTCTATTTCAATCTGAAAGACTCCCTTGATCACTTCTAGCAAAGCAGATAGATTAATAAAAGCAGCTTTTAATAATCTAAATATGTCTTAATTTTTCATCATCTTGGTAGACATTTTTTCTAGATATAGAATTATTAGTTAACAGTTTTTCTTTCCTTTTAGCACTTTAAATATATCATCCCATCAACTCTGGATTCCAAAATTTCTGCCTGAGAAATTGGTTGATAATGTTACTAATGATGGATTGAATATGATGTGTCACCTCTTTTTTGCTGCTTTCAATATGTTATCGCCGTCTCTTGACAATTTGATAATAATGTGTTTCAGTGTATCTTTGGGTTTTTCTTACTAAAAGTTAATTGAGATTTTTGGATTTATAGTTTAATGTCTTTCATTAAATTTGGAAGTTTTATTTCTTCAGATAATCCCTTTGTCCTTTTTTTCCCTCTCTTTACTTTCTTTTTGTTTGTTTGTTTGTTTATTTTCTTGGGTTTTTTTAGTTGGGAGTCTCACTCTGTCACCCAGACTGGAGTGCCGTGGCCACTCCCAGCCACCACAGCCTCAACTTGCTGGGCTCCAGAGATCCTTCTGCCTCAGCCTTCCAAGTAACTGGAACTACAGGCGCATGATACAATGCCCAGCTAATTTTTTATTTTATTGTAGAGATGAGGTCTTGCCAAGTTGCCCAGGCAGGTCTCAAACCCGAGGACTCAGGCAACCCACTCACTTCAGCCTCCCAAGGCACAGGATTACAGGCTGAGCCACCGAGCCCGGCTAATTTTCTTGAACTCTTATAATGCATCTATTTGTCCCTTGATGGTGCCCATAAGCTCTGTTCACTTTCTTTGTTTTTTCTGGGAGTCTTCTGGAATGGTTTCTGTCCATTTATTTTATTCCACTGAATAGGTTGTATTTTCCTACTTCTTTTTATACTTTGTGACCATGATATACCAGAAGGGAGATAGGGATTTGGGGGGAAAATTACAAACTCTGCAAGTTTCACTATAGTAAGCTTATGTCATTACCATCATCTGTAATAAAATCACATTGAAATTTTGATTTAATCTTGTTGAAAAGTGGGCATTTATAAAACAGCCATATCTCCCAGCCTTTGCAGACTGACTCTGTGCAGGAAAGTTCTTCACTGATTAACTGGACTTTCTCTGAGTCTAGAGATCAGCTGAAGGTAAAAGTTTAAGATCTTCTCAGGTCTTTAATGAGTATGTGTCTTTCCTGGGTCAGAAAGTGACCTTCTCAAGTTTCCCATAGATACAACTTCTGTTGAATGTCTTAATTTCCCTAAGATTCATCTTAGGGACTTAGATGATCTATTGCATGTCTATGCCAGGTATCACCAGGTCTGAAGTCTCCCTGCAGCTTTCACAACCTGACACTTTTTCTGCCTTAGATGTGTGTTTGAAGAGCTAGAAATCAGTTCTTAAAGCAGCCTCCAGACAGGTTAGAACATCACAAATAAGATATTCTCTGTTCTTTCCAGTCTGAGGTACAGTATTAGTAACTGGGCTGTCACTTCTTTCAATAAGGCCAAGACCATGATATACCAGGAGGGAGATGAGATTTTGGGGGGGGAGGGGGGACACAACATCATAAACATTTTAAGACTCAGTATAATGGGTTTATGTCATTACTATTACCTGTAACATAATCACATTGCAACCTTGATTTCAACTGAAGCTTAGGCCAAAAGCTAGATTCTCTGTGACTCCTCCCTGATTAACTCAAAAGCTATCACTCCCTGTTCAAATGGTTTCTCTTATAGCAATTCCATAAGAACTGCATATCTCCTTTGAATTGCTGTAGCATTTATTATCTGTACCATTTATATGTCAGTTGCCACTGTG
>NW_007253896.1:11030-48024 GCF_000164805.1 Carlito syrichta
TTTAAAGATTACACTCATTCAGAAGTAAAGTCATGCCTCCATCTGTAATTCATCTATTGCATATTTGTTGACTATGTCCTGGACACTGTGTTTGGTTCTGGTTATAGATGCTAGTGCAATATAGTTTCTCTTCAGATGGTCACACTATTTTCGTTGACAAAAAGAAAAAAACAAACAGCCTATGTCTCAAATAGCTGTGCATTTCCCAAAGAGAACATAATTAGTAGGTATTCATGGATTATATAGGTAAATAAAATTCATAAATACTTATTTTGTATTAAAACCCAGTTAACCAGTTTTTCATTTTGAGAAAGTCTGTCTCATAATGATTATATTTTACCAGAAGCTCAAAACTGCTCTGAGGATGAAGGCTTAACTTCCACCTCAACTCACTGAGTTTATTTCTTATGTGAGAATATATAAGCATGGATGTACTCTAGAAAATGGCTTATATGATATAAACTTCAGATAGCAGGAAGAAAACCCCGAGGCTCAGGATTTCAGGTCAGAGAGGCATCCAGAAGTTCAGATGATTATCTGGCACGTATACAACTTTCTTGACATGAAAATAGAGCTGTAAGTCTCACAAGGTTAGCTGATCTTTTAAGAATTTCAATACGGCCGGGCTTGGTGGCTCAGCCTGTAATCCGCGCCTTTGGGAGGCTGAGGTGAGTGGATTGCCTGAGCCCGCGGGTTCAAGACCCACCTGGGCAGCGAGACCTCATCTCTACAATAAATCAAAAAATCAGCCGGGCATGGTAGCACATGTCTGTAATTCTGACTACTCGGAAGGCTGAGGCAGAAGGATCGCTGGAGCCCAGCAGGCGAGGCTGCGGTGGCCGGGTGCAGCCACTGCACTCCAGTCTGGGCAACTCAAAAAAAAAGAATTTCAATATGTTCTACTATCAGTTGGAATTCCTATAAGAATAGAATAGCCTCCTTTAAACCAAAGTTTAATATTCAACAGCCTATGTGTAGGCTGAGTACAAGGAATGAAGAAAACTTGTGTTTTAGTTCCATATATTTGAGACTTCCAGTCAAATAATCCAATTCTACTAAATTTGTCATTTTATCATCTATAAAATGGATGAAGCTCAAAAAAAAGTTACAAAGGTGCTACACAGCTTCTTGTATATTGTCTTTGTTTTAGAATACAGATGATATCTAACCCATTACAGCAAAGATTTCAGATGTTGTTTTAGACCCAATTTGGACTTTGGCAAAACAAATAAAAACAGTAAAATGTAAAGGGGTCCCCAAAATAACTATGGCCTTGCCAAGGCATTAAAAGTATCTTGTGGTAAATTTGGGCCAAAATCTTACATCCCCACAAGTCCACTATCTTGCTTTGTCTTTTTTTATCAGTATTTTTTATTTTAATATTGTGGGGTACAGTTAAGGGTTAGGTATACAAATATGCTTCATTCAGGCATGCTTGTTGATAAGAGATGTCTCCCCATCACCAGAGAGATATTGACTACCATTAATCCCACCTCCCTTTCCCTCCCTCCCCCCATAGTTTCCCACCACTGTCGATCCTTTTGTTACAGTATTACAATAGATGCTCAAGGTCCACTATATGAGTGAGAACATGTGATACTCAGATCTTTGTTTCTGTAAGAGGTCATTCAGTATTATAAACTCCAGTTCCATCCAGGTTGCTGTGAAATTCATGATTTTGTTCTTTTTTATGGCTGCGTAGTATTCCATCGTTTCTATGTACCACATTTTTTAAATCAGGTCCTCTTTTGATGGACATCATGGTTGCTTCCAGGTTCTTGCTATTGTGAACAATGCTGCGATAAACATACATGTATAGGTATCTTTTTCATAGAGTGACTTGAGTTCTTCAGGGTATATTCCCAGCAGGGGGATTGCGGGGTCATATGGGAGGTTGATATTTAGAGCTTTTAGGAATCACCACAATGTTTTCCACAGAGTTTGCACTAGTTTGCACTCCCACCAACAGTGTAGAAGTGTTCCCTTTTCACCACACCCTCTCCGGCAACTGTTATTTTTTGAGTTATTGATAATTGCCATTCTGACTGGAATTAGGTGGTATCTCAGTGTGGTTTTGATTTGCATCTCCTTGATGATTAGTAAGATTGAACATTTCTTCATGTGTCTGTTAGCTGCTCGAATGTCTTCCTTTGAGAAGGGTCTGTTCATATCTTTTGCCCACTTTATAACAGGGTTGTTTGTTTTTTTCCTTTCAGCACATTTGAGTTCCTTGTAGATACAAGATGTTAAGCCTTTGTCAGACCTGGAGTTGGCAAATACTTTTTCCCAGTCTGTGGGCTGTCTCCCTGCTCTCTTGATGGTTTCTTTGGCTTTGCAGAAGCTTTTCAGTTTAATGAGGTCCCACTTGTCTGTCTTATCTCTTATGTCCTGTGCATATCGGATTTTGTTCAGGAATTGGATGCCATTTCCAATTTCCATAAGGGTGTGTCCTGTATTTTCTAAGGTTCTTATGGTTTGAGGTTTTACATTTAGGTCTCTGATCCATTTAGAGTTAATTTTTGTGTATGGGGATAGATAGGGGTCTTGTTTGAGTCTTCTGCATGTGGTCAGTCAGTTTTCTCAGCACCATTTACTGAATAGGTTCTCCTCTCCCCAGTGGTGCGTGGTGGAGCCTTTGTCAAAGATGAGTTGGTTGAGAAATTGAGGTTTTGCTTCTGGAATCTCAATTTTATTCTACTGGTCTATATGCCTGTACCAATACCAAGTTGTTTTGATTATTGTAGATTTATAGTAAAGTTTGAAGTCTGGTAGTGTGATACCTCCTGCTTTTTTTTTTTTTTTTTTTTTACTGAGGATTGTTCTGGCTATTCTTTTTTTTTTTGAGTTGGAGTCTCACTCGGTAGCCCAGACTGGAGTGCAGTGGCCGCTCCCAGCCTCCTAGGTGTACGAGGGTTTTTGTCAAGAAGGCATGCTGGATTTTATCAAAAGCATTTTCTGCATCTAATGATATAATCATGTGGTTTTTGTTCTGACGTCTGTTGATGTATTTAATTACATTTATTGTCTTGCGAATGTTGAACCAACCTTGTGTCTCAGGGATAAAGCCTACTTGGTCATGATGGATGATTTTTGAGATGTGTTGCTGAATCCAGTATGCTAGGATCTTGTTGAGAATTTTGGCATCTATGTTTTTCAAAGATATTGGCCTGTAGTTCTCTTTCTTTGCTGGGTCTTCACCTGGCTTGGGTATCAATGTGATGTTAGCTTCATAGAATGATTTGGGGAGGGTTCCATCTTTCTCAATTGCCTGGAATACTTTCAGTAGGATTGGTATCAGCTCCTCCTTAAATGTCTTATAGAATTCTTCTGGAAAGCCATCTGGTCCAGGGCTTTTTTTTTTTTTTTTTTTTTTTGTAGGTAGTTTTCTTACTATGTAGTCAATTTCCTTGATTGTTATTCATCTATTTAGGGTCTTGATTTCTTCTTGTTTCCTAGGCAGGTTGTGTGATATCAGAAAGTCTTCCATTTCCTTAAGGTTTTCCAGTTTTTTTCCACACAGGTGTACACAGTAGTCTCTAATGATCTTTTGTATTTCTTTGGTGTCACCTTTTGTGTTTCTGATTGTATTTATTTGGGCATTTTATCCTTTTTTCTTAGTCAGTCTAGCTAAGGGACCATCGATATTTTTTATCCTTTCAAAGAACCTGCTTTTTGTTTCATTCATTTTTTTGTATTTTCTTTGTCTTCTATGTCCTGGATTTGGGCTTTTATTTTGGTGATCTGGATTCTTCTGCTAAAGTTAGAGTTTTGGTGTTCTTGCTTTTCCAGCTTCCTAAGGTGACTGATTTGTTATGCTGCTGATTTGTGATTCTTCCATTTTCTTCATGTGCATTTGTAGGGATATGAATTCCCCTCTTACTACAGCTTTCATGGTATCCCAGAGACTTTGGCAAGATATCTCTACATTTTCAGTTGTTTCCTGGTATCTTTTAATCTCTGTTTTGATTTCATTGTTGACCCAGGAGTTGTTTAGCATCATGCTGTTTGTTGTCCATGTCTTTGTGGGTTTGGGGGGAAGCTTGTTGGTGTTGATGCTTATTTTTATTCCACTGTGGTCTGAGAAGGTGCATGACAAAATTTATTTATGCTTGATTTATGCTCAAGTTTGTGGTCAATCTTAGAGTATGTTCCATGCGGTGCTGAGCAGAATGTATATTCTGTGGTCGTTGGGTGGAGTGTTCTGTAGGTATCAATTAAGTCCATTTGGTCAAGAGTCACATTGAGGTTCTGGATCTCATTGCTGATTTTTTTTGTCCTGATGATCTATCTAGGGTTGTGAGTGGGGTATTAAAGTCCCCAGTTATGATGGGGTTAGAGTCAATATCTTTCTTTAGTTTTCCTAGAAGCTGCTTTATGAAAGTTGGTTCTCCTATGTTGGGTGCATATATGTTTAGGATAGATATTTCTTTTTGATGGAGTGAACATTTTATCATTATGTAGTGGCCTTCTGCATCTTCTTTAATTTTTTATAACTTAAGTGGTATTTTGTCTGAAATTAGGATCGTGACTCCTCCTTTCTTTTGTGTTCCATTCACCTGAAAATTTGTTTCCCATCTTGTTACTTTGAGTCTGTGAGTGTCCATTCTAGTGAGATGGGACTCTTGAAGGCAGTATATTGTTGCCTGGTGATATTTTATCCATTTTGACATTCTATGTCTTTTCAGTGGTGCATTTAGTCCATTCACATTCAGGCTAATTATTGAAATGTGAGAGTTTGTCCCTATCATAGAGTTCTTATAGAATTGTTGTTGTTCCTCTTGGTTTGTTGTCTTTCTTTTGGTTTGGGGGTTGGTTCATGTGCATTTTATTCTTTTTCTTGTACTCTTGTGAAGAATATTGTTCTTTTTCCTTTTCTTCTGTGTTTTCCTTAAGTGTTTCATATAGAGGTCATCTGGTGGCAGCATAAGTTCTCAGGGATTGGATAGCTGGAAAAGATTTTAATTCTCCCTCACTGATGAAGCTTAGCTCGGCTGGGTAGGTTATTCTTGGTTGAAATTATTTATCTTTTAGGACTTTGAAGAGAGGGCTCTAAGCTCTCTTAGCCTGCAGGGTGTCTGTAGATAAATCTGCTGCTATTCTAATTGGTCTTCCATGGTAGGTGATCTGGCCTTTTTCTCATGCTGCCATTAGGATTTTTTTGTTTTATACCTACTTTGTTTAGGTGAATTATTATGTGTCTGGGAGTTGGTCTTCTCATTTAGTGTCTTGCAGGGGTTCTCTGAGTCTTTTGTGTGTGAATTTTTGTATCACTGATGAGGGAAGTTTTCTTCAATAATCTCATGGAATGTTTGTTCCAAGGTGGTTTCTGTTTCTCTTTCTGTTTCAGGAAGGCCAATTACTCTTAGGTTCTTTCTCTCAAAGTAATTGCTCATTTCTTAAAGGTTTGTTCTATCTTTTTGAGCTTTTTTTCTGTGTTTTTAACAGTTTGGGTTAGTTCTATGTTTTGGTCCTCAAGCTCTGAGATTCTTTCTTCTGCTTGGGTAATTCTGCTTTCCATGCTAATCAGTCTGTTATTTTTTCATTCACAGTATTCTTTATTACTGTTATCTCAGTTATCAACTCCTTCCTGGTTTTCTCTTATCTCTCCTCAATTCTTTAAATCTCTCCATTAATGTCTTGATATCTAGGTTTATAGTTTGAGACCAGTCATTCTGGGGCCTCTTCATTGTTTGCATTCCATAGTCAGTTTTCTCAGTGTCTGCCCTCCCAGGGGTCTGGGAGAGACCTATATTCTTCTTTTGGCTTTTCTTCATTTTTGTAGATTTTTCTCTCTCTCCCCCTTTCCCTCCCCTTCTTTAATTCTGTTTTTCAGGGAAGGTGGGGTTGCTTTTGCTTCGCTTGTGCAATCTCCTGTGCTTCCTTATGAGGGTACTCTTGCTTTGTTCACTTTTGAGGCTGGAGTGTGGGCTGTGGGCTGTACTTTTTGCAGTTTTTAGGTTTAATTGAGAGGGAAGCTGTGATTCAGAATCTATCTGCTGATTCCAGCATCCACCAACAGGTGTATGGCCACACTGGAACCTATTTCCCACTGCCATACAATTTGTCTGTGTAGCAGGTTTGGTCTCTGAAACAAAAGGAGGTACAAAAGAGGAAAATAATGGAGAAAGGGGGGTCAACAGGAAGTTAGAAAGAGAGAGTAGTGAGAGGGAAAACAGACATGCATACCAACTAACAGGTGAAAAAGAGACACAAGGCCAGAAAGTAGAAAGACACACAAGCAAAATTCCCTAAAGCATACCAGTAACCACACAAAGACAATCCAATAAAATCATGCCTTTTGATGCATTTTCCCCAACACAAACAGATAGTCTAAGTAAAAAGCAAACAAAAGTGGGCAAAAAAAAACCAGTCAAAATGATAAAATCAAAAGTCAAAATAAGAAATCAGACTAGCTCTGGAATCTCTCCTGAGTGTCTAAAGTCTCTTCAGGTCTGATCTCCAGCCTCTCCCCTTTGCTTTCATTGCAGGCAGCTAGATTTACTCACAGATTGGGTTGTTCTTTTAGCCTGCTGTCTGAGAGGTCTGCGATGCCTGCATCTGATTTAGTGTAGGGGAGGGGATTTGTCTCCTGTTTAGCGATGTGACCCTAGGAATCGAGGTGGAGGCTGCTTGTAGGTGGGCAGGGCAATGCAAATCTCTGCCTGGAAAATGGCAAGGTGGGCAGCTCCTCTTTTGTGGGTCCTTTCTCTCCGCTCATGCATCTGGGTCCCTGGGTGATTCACTATGATCAGCTGTGGTGGCATGCGAGGCACCGAGGATCAGCTGCACAGCTGGGTGCTGGATCTGGTGTGCCACCAGCAGGCTGGGGTGGAGGAGGAAGCCGGGAGTTCCCTCCTCTGGAGCTGAGACCCTCTGATCAGCACCTCCTTAAGATATGCTGTTCCCATACACAAGCATGGGGTTGTACACTGGGTGCCTCAGCCAGGGTGGGCCCTGAGCTCTAGAGCTCCAAAGGGCAGATGGTGAGCAGTGAGAGTCACTTTGGTCCCTTCACAGGGTACTTCAGTCAGAAATGGAGCTTGTGTCTCTGAGGGGCGGGTGCCTAGAACCTCCCTGGGTGACTGGCAGCTTGGTGCTGGTTGAGACAATGTAGCCCGGGAGGGAGCCGAGATTCTCTTGTTGTTTCACTGGGCTCTGAACATAGGGAAATAAACAGAAACTAAAATTCCTCTGTTTTTGCAAGACTTGGCAAGATTGAACTTGGAGCACTGACTATTAAGAGGTATACAGGAAATTCTGAAACTAAGTAAGAGACATACAAGGTACATAGAAAAAGTAGTACCTAAAGATGATTGTATACATGAGAAGATATGGTAATTGGCAGTGTGTATGGACTGTTATTCCCAATAGGATAGTTGAATTCTTGTTTTCTGGTACATTGAAGGTTCCAGATACTCAACACTAAAATAAAATAAATATTTGGACTAGATTACATTTAATTCTACATACTCATTTAGGTCAATAAGATATCTCATGTATCATTTAAGGTATCATTATTTATCTTGATTCTTAAAAATTTCTACTTGATTATTTATAAACACAACATAGGTTGGACATAGATATATGGGAAGCTAAGGAGAAAATAAGCTCACTTCATTCACCATGAAAGGTAAGCTACTAACAACTTGTTTTTATAGATGAAAGCATCCAGATCACTATATTCATTTTATAGGCAAGACTTCTAGAAAAACTCAAAAACTCTTACTTTTCAATATCTTTTATCTGTTTCAATAAATATAATATATTATGGAAATTCTTCTGAGTGACAGAGAAGGACAGCCTAGTTAAATATCCCAATGCCCATAATGCAGATATCATGGTCTCAAGTTATCTTAAAAGGGCTGGAGCCTACTTTTCTCATTACTAATATTAATAGAGAACAATATTTAATATTCTCTTTGTTTTGTGCTGGATAAATTTCTTTTTCCCTTTATTAAAATGGATGACCCATAATTGAGTCTGTGGTGTGTGCATTGTTGGATGGTGAATAAATCTTTGTGGGTTACCAGAATCTTATTAATATGTTACAGGTTTCTAAGGAGGATCTGCTCAATCTAGTCTTATATTTATAACTAAATTATGATTCACTTCAAGCAAATTAAGCTCATCTGTAAAATAAGGATACTGGTAACTTGCTATCTCTACTTCAAAGGGTTCTTGTAAACCATTAAATAAATACAGGAATATATGCATGCACATATTTTTAAAATTTATACACACTTTAAAAGAACTCTCCAAAATGCACCACAAAAAATTTTGGTGATCTTCCTACACTAGTTCCCAACTTCCCCATTAAAAGTACTGAAATGAGTTACAACCTATATATTAGGATATACATCAGAGAACTCCAAATATTGCTTCCCAAATTACCGTCCCAACCATGCCACTTTCCTGCTTTGCAGCTCTTCTCAATTCAGAATCCCTGGGGATTGATTCATTAATTCAAGGACAAAAATAATTTATTCATTCAAGAAAGTTCAATGAAACTTTACCAAATGCCAGGTACTATTCTTCTGTATGTTTTACAGATACATTCAAGAAATATAGCAGTAAAAAAATTAAATAAATATCTCTACCCTCTAGGTGGGAGGAAAATAAATTAATCAATAAGCAAATATATAAACCTAAGTATAAATGTATGAATAAAAACTAAATAAAGAAGACAAAAGTACATCAGTTGAGCTCTAAGGAGAAATAGTTAGCAAGGAAGGAAGATGAAGAGCGCTAGTTGGTGTGGGGAGGTTGCAATCTGAAATTATGGGAAAGGTGAAATAAAAGAAAGAATATAATGAGGTTCTAGGAAACAACAACATGCATATCTGGGGAAAGAGTGTTACGGGCAAAGGGAACAGCCAGATGGAAAGGCCATGAGGAAAGAAGAATGTCCCCAGAGTATTCAGAAAACAGAATGTATATCAATATGTGGGGAAGAGAGGGATCAGAGTAGAGAGGAGAAGGAAATGAAGTCAGAAAGGAAATGGAGGGCTCAGAATGCTCGGGCCTTGGAGGGATTTTAAGGACTTTGGATTTTGCTTTGTGTAAATCATTGAAGAGGTTTAAGTGATGCAATCTGGCATGTTTTAATGGGCTCTCTCTGGATTCCATGTTGTTGAAAGAGGGTAGGAAGGTAAGGACAAGATTGGGAAGACCAATACTTGAATCAAAGAAGTGATTTACTCAAAGATATGACTTCTATTCAGTTTTTTAAAACTCAGGGATTGGCAAAAAAATGGCCCCCAGATCATTTTGTATGACCTGTGAGCTAAGAATGAATTTTACACTTTGAAAGGGTTTTTGGAAAAGAATACAGAGGAAGAAAGGGCAAGGAAGAAAAACTATATAGCACACAAAGCCTAAAATATTCAAAATCTGTAAAATGTTTGCCAAAACCTGATAAAAGCATCTGGCTAGAAAGTAAGGACTCAGCAAAATTGAAAGGAGGAATACATGAAAGAATTAGTTCATGAAAATATTGTGAAGTAATAGAGTTGAAAAATATCTATGACTTCATCCCTAGTTTTTGCAAACAATGCCATTTATTTCCACTGAGCTATTGAAAATTATAGTCTGGGTTTCAAAACAGTAAACCACAAGGCATGTCTCACATAAACAATAAATAAAATTCATATAGCAACAAAGACAATAATAATTAGAAAAAGCATTTTTATAGAGCTTAAAATTTTCCAAAGCATTTTCATGTTAATTACCTAATTTCATCTTCAAAACAACTCCATGGAATAGGTTTTATCTCCCCATTAGAGATACCATATCCTCAATCTTTAGTGGTTAAGTGCTCAAGAAAAATTGAAGTCTTGAATTTGTTAATACTAAGGTTGATTTTCTCCTATGGGAACATTGGCTACTGGAATCAACAGGGATTTTCAGTCCAAGATGATAGACCAGGAACACATATTTACTTTGTGCTCCTCTAGAAACTATATTTAAATAAAAGTATAGAAATACAAAAATTAGTAGATCAATACAAGCCAAGAGATTATGGAAGTCATCAACCACAGAAAGATTTTTATACATTTCTAAAAAATAAAAAGTGACCTAGAAGGGCAATAGCCAAAACAATCAAGAAAATACTACCCTAACAAGTAATTGCATAGAATCAGTCTGTTCTTGGGG
Organism: Carlito syrichta; assembly: GCF_000164805.1. Classification (NCBI taxonomy): domain Eukaryota; kingdom Metazoa; phylum Chordata; class Mammalia; order Primates; family Tarsiidae; genus Carlito; species Carlito syrichta. The sequence continues at coordinate 21,183 of NW_007253896.1, forward strand.
AGATCTGGTTAAAGGGCAGAAGAATGCGAACCAATGTAAACCTGAAAGAATACTTCAAAATGAATCAATCCCAAGTGGTTAACTGAGCCTAAGTTTTACATAAAGCCAAGTATTTATTTGCTTCCTAGAGGTCACACGCATATTCAGAATTTCCCCCAAACCCAAAGCTTCTTAACTTTAGAACTTTCAGAGCTTACAAGAACCAATCAATCAGAGCTCACCTACCTCAGCCAATCAGGGCTCAGCTATATCAGTCAGGTATCAGCTGTGTTGACCAATCAGAACTGAGTAAGTTTCAATTCTTCATTTGCATAAACAGATATGATTGGAAACCTGGAAGGAAAGAAGAAAACTTTTGCTATAAAACTCAACTTTTCCCTTTGTTTTCTGGAACATCCCTTTATTTTACACCAGAGGCTGTGATTTGCAAACTGTTCACTGAAACAAAGTCTCTTTCCTCCAAATTCCTTTTTCAGAGAATTTATTTCACAAGAGAGAAAAGGGGTTAATAACAGAGACAAAGGTCATTTTAGAGGGGGAAAAAATCTTATTTAATGAGCTCCATGAATCAGTCTAAAGAATTCAGTATGTCTGTTTGACTTACAATAGATTGTTGGTGATCAAGACAAGAAACCAGAGAGTGACAGTGTTTGCCAGCCTGTGGTTGTCAGCCTTGGTTTATTGTCACTGCCTCAGTTGCATCCAGTGATGGCTACTACCCCAAGTTCATTTGAAATGACTGGAGATTGGTGCTTTAAAAATTATCAAATTAGGGCAGCCCTCTCACTGTGGGAGTTTTTCTATCCTCTCAATAAATCCTGATTTAAAAAACAAATGTCAAATTAAAATGAATCTCATCTGGCATTATAAATTATTATTAAAAGATTTGTATTCATGATTAATTTGGGGAACACATTGTACATAGACAAATTACTTCTCAGCATGTTTGCATCTGCCAAGCCAATTGAGCTCAGAATAACCACTTGTCATTTAATGTTATTTTGCATTACAAGGACAAGAGAATATTCTATAGCTCAAAAAAAAGCATCTTGACCCTCTATTCCCATTAAATAAGAAAAATAAAGAGATGATTTTTTTCTGGAATACCTGTGTCCAAATTTTATTTTACTGTCCTGAAGTCCCAATATTCATTGTATGTTTAATTAACGTTTCCTATTTGGGGAAAAGATATAAAAAACATTACTATAATTGTTATTTAAAATAAATCTGACAAGTGATCATCTTTTTCCAGAGTTTCCATAGGAAACCTTTGTTCAAAATTTGTACCAGTTTATTATTTTTTTCAAAATAAGAGATTATTCCTTATTGAACTCTCCTCAAGCAATATCAAGAAATTATGGTTAAATGACATAACTATAAACCATTTCTGCTCCTGCAGAGACAAAAGGGCTTATGTTATTTCTTCTCTTCACAAATAGAATTTGAGTCTAAGTAAAACTTTTGTGTTCTCTCAAACACAGTCTTTTGAGGGTGGAAACCCAAATCTGCTGTGACATACTATGAAAGTAATCTTATGAGCAGAGGGCTAAAACTAATTTTGTAGTATGTTAATTGTGTTTAATGTTATTTACATAGATTCTTTAAAACTAAAAGATATATACAAATATTTTTTACAGAACCCTGATTCTTGGTTCTGAAATTTCTGCTGTCGTATGTCTGCTATACAACACCAACCCCAAGAGAGAAAAACATGCCAATGAAATAAGTCAAAGAAACTAGATAAGGTCATGTAGAGGATTTTCCAAATCTTTCTTGTCATACTGAAGTTTCCAGCTCCCAAGACAATAATATACATTTCCCTTCTCCTGACACCCAAGATTATTTCTCCTCTCCTGAGCCTAAGAATATCTAGAGTTACATTTAGGTGACAGTAATGTCTAATGAAGAATGGACCCAGCTGGCATGTTCACAATGACCAAATTGTGTTGATCATATTTTAATCCAATATGCTGCTCCACTATTAACTGCAAATAAATGATATATTTGCTTTCTAGACATATTCCAGGAAAGCCAGAGAAACTGGCTTCTTATTCATAAGGAATAATCCACTAATGAATTTCAGGATAGACAAAATTGATCTAGAATATTTAGATATTCTAAATATTTAGATATTTAGATCCTTCAAACTAGACCCCAAATAAAATCTGGATTGCAGGCCCAATTAGAAGAGAAATGTGGAATGATACTTTCCTGAGTTGCCCTATATCTTTTGAGGAGACTGGTGCCTCATGTGGACCATGGTCCTCCACTTCCAAGTTGAAGTCAAAACCTCCTAGGAATGTGTAAGCTTATTGTAGATATATGCTACAGTGCTGAGTCCCTAAGGACTACTGATTGGAAAGAAAGAAAGAAAGAAAGGGAGAGAGATAAAGAAAGATAATCATGAATTGTACATGAAAAGAAGGCATAGCCCAGGGCACGCACTCTGGAATCATAGCCTGAGTTCAAAGCCCACCTGGACCACTGCCATATGCATGACCTGAGGAACAGTCTCAGACTTAAATGTTGTTTTACCAAATTTGTAAAAAGAAGTAAAGAGACATTGTCACGGCACTGTCTTCCCTCCTCAAAAACCTTCCTGCTGTGCTGGTAACCCTAATAGCCATGGAGAAGGCACCTGGCCCCAGATGGCTCAGAGGCATGGGGGTGGCAGGGGGGACTGAAGCCTGATAGAACCTGGGTTGCCCCCACACTTGGCCTTGAGGATCATCCCCCACCTCCCCCCATTCCCACCCTGATGGCCCTAACTGCTCTTCCCCATGGACAGGGTGGCCAACACATGGCCACCAGGTGTGCAGGTGAGGCCGGGATCAGATACCACCGAGCCTGCAGAGCCCAAAAGCTCCACTGGGGACCAGTGTGTCAGCATTGCCCTTTGCCCTTTGACTCCTTTTTCTGGCCCCCTCTGCTGGGTCACACGTGTTGAGCCTCTTGCCTGTCACCATGTCTCCTTAGATGTCACAGCCACGGGGTTGTCCAGTGTGTGGCCAGACGCCGGAGGAGTCAGTACCTCTGGAGAGCTGTCTCCACATCTGATCCTCTTCATGGTACCGTGTTACACACAACTTGCTCCAAATGGGTAGCTTGCTCAGTGAATTCTGTGCCTGTGCTCACCGCCAGCCATTGCTGGGCTGCTGTGAGCTGGTTCGCTTCGCCATGATGCTGCCCCATTGGGCCTGGACCATGCCGCCGCCACCGCCGCTCCCTGCACCGCCCGTGTCTGCCGTGGACTGTTCAGTGGGCGCAGGGGCCATGCATCATCACCAGACGGCTTTGATAGTGCCCCTGGCGTGCGGCGTCCTCTCTCACAGGACACAGGCTCCTTTCTGGGGCACCTTTATCCTGTGTCCTGGGAGCAGGCTCTGGAGAAGAAGCGCGTGCTGTCTGCTTGGAACGCGCAACTTTCAGACGCTTGAGGATCCCTCCTCCCGGCCACAAGTGCACCTCCTGCAGTCACCACCACCAGAGCAGGTGGTCAGGCCTGTGAAACCTGGAGCATCCTGTCTCCCGAGGGAGAATGGACTCATGAAGGAGGAAGTTTGTGTCAAGGCCAAAGGGCAGGATAGGAAGAGAAGGGCCCCTCTGAACAACCCGGAGGGGTCAGCCTTGTCTAAGCCCCTGGAGGCTCAGGGAAGCCCCGCTTCATTCCCGTGCCTTCTCAAGCCCCTGGAAGCAACTCACCATCTTAAATACTCCAGAGATGACTGGAGGGAGGAGAGCCGAGTGTCTCCGACGAACTCCTCCTTGGAAGACCTCATCGTCTCCATCTCGCACAGCCCTGCTGATGGTGACCTGTCTTTTGGGAAACCTGATCCAGAGCCAAGAGTGCTCACTGACTCAGCTCCAGAGGGTCCCTGCTGCCAGAGGAGTCAGCCAGGGACGTGCTGGATGAAGGCTGTCCACCCCACTCTCCAGGCGTGCTGATGGTGGACAAAGAGGTGTGGGGCAAAATGCATCCAGATACCCCATCAAGGAGTTCTGTTCCACTCAGAGCTGCAGGTCATGGGCCATGCAAAAGGAAAAGGTCAATTCCACTGCTATTGCCACAGCCACCGCTGCTGACACCTCCACTGCAACTGGTGCAGGAGAGAGGTGAACTGTCCCCATGTAGAGAGAACAGAAAAGTCTTGGGAGATAAGAGGGGAGCTTTGGAGGATAAATTGACAGAGTCCATGGCAAATTACAGTGGCAGCCAGGCTGCCCCATTTTTCTCCCCACAACTGATGTGGGATAGAGGTGAACTGCCCCCACCTCCTCAGCTTCCCTGTGTAGCTATGAAGGAAGACCTAGGTACCTTGGAGAAGAGCACCGGGAGTAAAAGGAACAGACAAATCTTGGCTGACAAGAGGGACACTTTGGAGGCCAAAGCAAACTGCAAGAGAGGCCAAGCAAACTGCAGTGCCAGTCAGCCTGCATCTTCTTCCTCCCTACCTGCCACTTATACTTCTTTGCAGGTTTCGGTTCTTCCTACCATGTCTGACTTGGCCCATGTGGATGCTGGGTCTCCTATGGCTATCTCCACCTCCTAACCCTGCTCCCATCAGGCCTCCCATCTGTGGAGGGGAGTCTGTATCACCTATGTGTATAGATGCCCCTTCTCTTACCTCTCCCATCCCTCCTCCAGTTCATTCCACCAGGACCCCTAACACCCCTGGCACACAAATCAATTCCACAGCAATCATTTCTACCATGTCAGTCAACACATTTAGATGCTTGACCTTGAAGCCTACTCTAGACCCAGAGGTCACTGACATGGACATTACTCCTCCTTGTAAAACTGTTACTTTCACATCTTCCCCAAATGCCAAGATAGGCTTTTCCCCATTTTCCAAAATCCTGCACAATCCAAGGACACCAGTCTACATCCGCCCACCCAGGTTTATTTTCCACAGCCCCACCCAAAGTTTAAGTCATCTGGCCAAAACATCACTCCTATGCACAAATTTGGGCCCCTTTATAAACATCAGCAGGGACATTCTGTCTCCCATGCCACATTCATGAGCAGTGAGTCCGTAGCATCCAAGTCTGCCTTTAACCCCAATGCTATGGACACCACTCTTCCATTGAAGGCTCTTATCTTTTGATCTGCCCCTGTGTTCTGGAAGAACAACATTCCATTTTACATGAAGCTTCCTTATTCTGAGAACACGCTATCCAGTGGCAGTATAGCCCCAACCCAAGACTCTATAGGTTGGCCTATGCAGTCAGTAGGGGGACCAATGCAACTTCTAGCCATCCATTTAATCCAAGAGATCCCTCTCAGCCCGCATTTGGAACCCTTGATGGGCAGCGACAGATTAGCAGCTCCTTCATTCTGAGGAAACCAGTAAAGGTAAAGGCTTAAGGTCCACAGCCTGGCTACACTGTGGCAACAGAGCCTGAGCCCAAATCTCCACCAGAGTGCTTGCAAATAAGTCAGGGGACCAAATGCAGCTTCTAACCATCTTTTTAATCCAGGGGGCATCCTGCCAGTTTTGAGACAACAGAATTAACCCAGAACTTTGGGCAGTCATGTTAAAAGTCAAGCCTCTAAGCCTGCATTTGGAACCTGACAGGCAGCAGCAGTCTAGAAGCTCTTCCATTTTGGGAAACCCAGCAACCCCAGTGGGAGCTAAAGTCCCAACATCTACAGCCCAGTCACCCAGTGGCACCATCATGTAATCAGGTTTTGCAGCTTTAATATCATATTCAGGATTTGCCCAGCCAGCCTTTGGTGGAAAATCAAGTGATTTCCACATTGGCAAGGCCAAGACTCCTTGCTTTAGAGTTTCCACCAGGATGCCTGACTCTGGAGAAAGTACCTCATTGGTTGCCAACACCACTACAGGTCCACTTGTGATAATGGGATCTGGAGCCCCTACAGATGGTGGGAGCACTGGACTTGGCATGTCTGCTCCAGGCCCCAGTTCCATATCAAAGGCACTCGATCTTGGAGCAGGACTGAGGGCAACACCCAGTACTACTGTTCCTCCATTAGATCCAGTAGTCTGGGGCCCGACTGACCATAGCATGACTGCTGCAGCAGGAGGCACCAGCGACATCTTTGCATTTGTATATGCTTTCAGTACCACTTGCATTCACGGCACTGGGGACCCACCTGCCAAGAAAATAGGTGTTAGCATGGGAGGAGATGGCACCAAGCCCACAGTTGAAGGACCCTGTGCTCCCGCTTTCTCCCTTTCACTAAAAACTATTTACAAGTACTGTTTTCCCCCTTGCCCATTGTCTTAATGGGCCCTTACCTTTCTCAGATTATTTAGATAAAAACGTTGTTGTTGTGAATCTGCCTCTGCTCATGTGTCTTTACTCTTTCATTCAACTGTGGAGGAAGAATTGACATGTGTAAAGGGTGATGTGTTGAAAAACTGCAAATATTTTTTGTGTCCCTAGGAATAAGATGTGGAAGTAACTACCCACTATGATTTCACATTCTGAGGCCTGAAGCCTCTGATGTCTGAATGTCATGGATGACAACCCAGTAGGGAGTGAGGTCTGAATGAGGGAGGGAGAGACCAGGTGACACACCCTTGCATCTTCCTTTTATTATTCTGTTTAAGAATTCTGACCTCATCAGAGGCTGTTTCCTTCCTGATGTGTGTTAGAAAACCGCACTTGCTGATTTTAGGGTTTTTTTTAATGTTTAAATGTCATTTTGTGTATGCCTTTTTGTTTAATTTAGTCTTAAGCCCATCATTCTCACAGATTCCCCACTTCACCCAGAAAGTTTGGGCTTGGCATGTCTTTTTGCATCTAGGGGGAACAAAGAAAGGAAGAGCTCATACCTGCTCTGTAATTATTGAAAATTTAAGTTTACTTAGAATTTATCATGCTGCTTAAAAATATCAGAAAAGATTATCTTTAGTAACCTATAGCTCTAGTCTAAACCACTAAGATATCAAATAACAAGAGCTACAATTACACTCAGGTCTGTCTGACCCTAGAGTTCTGCTGGGTTTCTACTAGACTTAGTCACTGAAATAGTCTTTTCTAAGTTATTTTCCAACTCAGGTGAAGCATCTTGAGATGGGGAAAAGAGAAAAGTACGAGCATTTAGTTTTAATTCAGGTAAAGCACCTTGAGATGGGGAAAAGAAAAAAATACAACTATTTCCTTCAACTTCGAGCATATTTTATTAAATATTTATTCAGTGGTGACTCCATCAACACTCTGCACTAGGCCCTGGAGAGAGTTAAAAGACATCTGCTCCAGAAAATGTATAATGTAGTGGGGGAGACAGATGATTATGCCAAAAATTAAACTGAGTGGGTAAATGCTGAGCTAATGGGAGCAGGCAAAAAGAGCATAAACTACTTCTGAAGTCAATTAACTGCATCTTTAGGGAGAATAAAGGAACAGTCAAGTGGAGAGTGACTGCTTCTAGATCAAAACAACAGCATTTGAAAAGTTATGAAAGGAAGAAAGGGAGATGATCAGCCCATTGGATACCAGACAGGTGGTCAGGTGTGACTAGACAGCTGAGAGATACAGTGGCAGAATTCTACAAGGGCAGTACATGAACAAACTTGAATTCTGTGATGGGCTATCTGTCCATTTTCCTGAAAGTATGAGAAGTCATGAAAGATTGTAAACAAAAAGTGACAAGATTTTGTGTAGATCTTTGAAACCTCCCTGTTACTGTGTGAGAAGGAAGAATTAAATGATGCCAGAGCAGAGGCAAGGAGGCTTATGACAATGCAGTGACCCAAGCAAAAATGAAACAATGAGCTCCTGGTTTAAAGGAGCTGACTGTAGGGATGATGAGGCAATAAGAGAAGAGGGAAATGAAATGGGTGACAGCAATGATCTGACTTGGATAAATGAACATCAGTGATTTGGGTAAAAATGTACATTCTACTTCTAATAGTGTAAGATGCCTATGGAATATCCAGATACTATTTGGAAAGCAGCTCATACACTTATTTATTAATATTATTTGACATATTTTTATTGTTTAACATAAATATTTAATATACTTAATATCTGATATATCTGTTGAGCATCTGGGATATATTATGGATTATTGTAGGTAGTAACATCAATTATGAAAAGGCAAGTGTTCTGACTTTGTGGATCCTGCACTTGAGGAGGAGAAAAGAAACATGTAAATTATCTGGTAAGTTAGCCAGTCATAAATGCTATTGAGAATAAAGCAGTACATGAAAGATTGAGACAAGAGAGAAGCAGTTGCTTCAATTTAAACTGTGAACAAGACAAGACTTGTTGGGAAGATGAAATTTGAACAAAGTCTAGAGAGAGACAGTTGAGCCAGATATCTGAATGAAGAGCATTCCAGATAATAGTAATAATCATGACAAAGGCTCAGAAGAAGGATACCTGGTGTCCTCAGGGTGCAGTTAGTAAGGTGATGTGGCTAGAATGAAGTCAGCAAGTGGGAGGGAAGGAAGAAGGCAAGAAGAACAAAGAAAATATGGGTTGAATTCCATACGCAACTATTTATTAATTGTGTAATCAAAAACAGTTGACTCAATCTTCAAGAGTCTTAGTGAAATCAGTGCTTTCACTATGGCCTGTTTACTTCACAAGAGTTTTGAAAGGATAAACAAATATATGAAAGTTACTTATAATCCATTGTTATTATTCTATACATAGGAATGGATAGATGCATGGGTGGTTGGGTGGATGGATGGATGAATAGATAGATGGATAGATAGAAGAGATTGATTGGCTGATTGATTGACATTGAATGAGTTATGGACAGAATGTTTGTATCCCCTCAAGAATTCATATTTTGAAGCTCTAACCCCAACATGACAGTATTAGGAGGTGAAGCCTTTATGAGGTAATTAGGTTTAGATGAGGTCATGGGAATGGAACACTCGTAATGGGACTAGTCTTTATAAGAAGAAGAAGAAGAGTTACCAGAGCATCCTCTCTGAAAGGTACCTATAGAAACCTAGAAGAAACTTAGTTTATTCTTTAGTCTTTTTGCCTCAGTGTAACCATTAGCAAGCATTCAGACATTCTACTACAGAACAAGTAGCAGCCTATCCATCCCCTCTAGGCAAATCTCCTTCAGATACAAGATCAGGACAGTCCAACCATTCATGGTTTAACTATTATAATAATCTCTAGCAAACTTTTAGGTTCCTTGTCAAAGCTGAAGATCAAAGATTACCCTTTGGCTGGTCAAAGTCATAAGAGTTTTTGAGTTGCAAATGTCTGAGTTTGTGAATTGCAAATGTCTAACAAGTCTCTTGCAGGAATCATTCCCCCCCAGGGTTAACCTACAAGACACAAAGAAGCCGTACCATGGCAGCAATCATGTGACTAACCCACCCATCTGCCTGCTGTCCATCACCTGACATCATCAGTACCTACATTTTCCTGCCCCTTTGTGATGACATGGAAGCAGACCACCACCCAATCACCTTAATGATCTTCCTTCATCAAGGGGAATGGTTAAAAGGACTCAACCACAAGCAACCAGGGTCCAATGCCTTGCTAGAGTTGGGTGTGGCCATGTGCTCTTTGAGCCATGACTGTCGCCATGCTTCCTGGCTTTGGTCCCCCTCCCCCAACTTGGGGAAGTGAATCTTTTCTCTCTCTTCTCTTTCTCTCTCCAATTTACTTTTAAATAAGCTTTTCTTTCTTGACCTTTTTGTGTGTCACAATTCTTTGCAATTTACTTGGATCTCTGGGTTCCCAGCATGCACCTTGGGCTTACCAGCCCTGGCAGTGCTGTGTGCCTCCCTACGCCTCTCCACCCTCACCCAGTCATCTGTACCCTAACACTGTCATCAGCATGTGAGGACATAGTTACCAAGAAGGTGGCCATCTGTAAGCCAGGAAAAAGATTCTCACAAGAAACTGATTCTGACCTGATTTTGAACTTCCCAGCCTCTAGAACTGTAGAAAATATATGTCTATTGTTGAAGCCACCAGTCTATGGCATTTTGTTATAGCAATTCAAGCTGACTAACTGATATAGATAGATAGATAGATAGATAGATAGATAGATAGATAGATAGATAATACATATATGGTCTACTTGATGAGTATGTTCCTCAAGCAATGGTGCTCTGATTGCTTTTACTAGGCAAATCAAATAGAAGGATCCCATTTTAAGGGGAGCATAAAAGTGCTTGCTTTTATGTAGTCAACACTTGTAAAAATATGATAACTGGGACTAAAAATGCACAGCATTGTGCCTAGTGCAACATTTATAAGATTGGCCCTGTAAAACCAAAGAAAACCAAACAGGGAGACTTCCAGACTCCTCCTGGCACCCTGCTGCCTGATTCATTTACTCTAAGTTGTTTACTACCTTCCAGAGGATCAAAGTGCCTGCTCCCTGGCTGCAGAGAAGTACCTAATTTTTTTAGTCAGAACTGCCTATCAGAAGCAGGATTGAAATCCAGTTTGTTTCTAATAGTCCTGCACCTCTACCCTGCCTGGCAATTTTACTAGGAACAAATTTTTTAAATCCACACTACTTCACATTTTTTAAAAAGGGCTTCAGGCTAAAGATTATGATCTTATAAGGGAAACTTTTAATAAATATGTAAGAGATATAAAGATGATTTTGAGTTTCACATTTCAATGCACTTACATAGCTGAAACTATTTCTGAATAGAAATGTTTTTTATTAAAGTAATTCATGAACATGATATCAGTTTGAATATTACTGAAAGTCAATACTTCCTTCCCCAGTTCTCCTCTCCAGAGAGAGTTTTTAACTACTGTGATGTTATTCCTGTAATTCTAAACCTTATGCTTTATCCTGCTATATCATGATACATCCATTTTAGGAAATATTTTTACCACCCTAAACATGAAAAAGGAGAATAAACCCCCACTCCCAATAATATTCACTTTTTTTTATAATATATCATATTTATTATGCGAGTTTTGCTGCCTGTTTATAACTTTATGTAATTTTGCTAACTTGATTGATGAGGAAGAGTGGTAGCATGGTGGTTAAAAGCATTGGTTCTGAAAATGGACCACTTTGGTTGGAATCTTTGTTCTTGGGCTTATCAGCTCTGCAACTCTGAGTAATTTACATAACCAATTACATGTGGTTATGTAATATACATAACCATAGCCTTCCTATGCCTGTTTCCTCAATTGTGAATCAGGGAAATGGATGATACCGACCTCCTGGAGTTGCTCTTGATGATTAAGTAGAATAAAGCATTTGCAGCCTTTGGTGTCCAACAAGCAGATGCTCTCAAGAAATATGAGCTATTATTATTAATTTCTTGTTTTGTAAACTTTCACCTTAATCTCATGATTTTGTCTATGCACAAAACTGTTTGTGTCCCCACAGTTCCTCTGCCTTTCCATTTCTCTTGCACAACTCATCTCTGTCAATAATGTTTGCTTTTATCTAACTGTGATGTGAACATTTACATTTGGTCATACAATTGCAGCAAAATATCTTAAGTTTAACCTGTAGGTTGACTCTAAGTGTTGACAACCAATAAATTGTATTGACTAAGTATTGTTCAGTCCTTAGGAAAATAGTGTAATAGTATCATATTTTCTTCTCTGTAGGTAGAGTGTCCCAACATCTGTCTTTTATATCAATTGTTTAGAATCATGCTATATTTTAGTTTGCTTTTTATTTCAACCATTGTTTTCACATATAGATTTCATAGCTTTTTATAAAATTTGAATTGTCTTCCTCTTTTTTCTCCTTGTACTCTTTGCCTATAAAAAAGTATTTTTTATTTCTAAACTCAATAGTATTTATTTGACTGGATCCCTTCCTGTTCCAGAAACCTTGCCTCTCCCTACCCTGTTTGGAAGCTATAAGACCAAAGTAAGAGCATGGCCTCAGAAGAAAGAGGGCCAAAAGGGTTACTCAAATTGCTTTTGGGTCAGGCCAGAAGGTTCACTGATCACTAATTATAAAAAATGTCTAATTCTACCTCATCATCCTAATTTCCTAGATCTGTGGTAGAGCCAGGAATCTGGATTTCAATCAGCACTCCAGGTAAGTATGATTCAGATAATCCACATTTCATATTGTTCTGAACACAGCTTGAGGCCTTAAGTGAGAACTCACCCAAAGCCCTGTGAATTTCATTAGAGAAAAAATTTATATGATATTTGGGATTCAAAGCCTAGTTAGTAATCGAGGATTTCTACTACATCTATTTAAATTAGAAGGTGGCTTGTGGAAAATTTGAGAATCTCAGACTCATGGATATATGTCTGTCTTTCTCTAAATATTTTCATTTTAGAGATCTAGAAATTGCCCATTACGGTGATGAACCTGACCAGTCCCTGCTATAATTCCAGGATGATGTGATGCAATGAGGGATTCCTGAACAATAGTTCATACTTTACCTGATGTAGAGCTTCCAGTAGTGTTCTCAAAAGTTCCAAGGCAAGACTATTGTTACCTTCAGATTTGCCTTCTGGATAGGAAAACTAAGGCTGGTAGGCTCATTACAGTCATTATATAGATCCTGGATTTTTTTAAGGCCGGGAGTAGGAAGTGGGAAGGGGACCAGAGAAACAAAGAAAAATAAAAACTCTGATTAAAAAAATTATCTCTCTTAGGCACAGTACCTTTGCTTTAAACCCATATTAACTTGTTAATGACTCCTATCAGAGACTTTCTTGGAAGTAGGTTTAATAGGACAGAGGGAAGATGAAAGTTTTTGGGCAAATAGTTGGGGACTCTTGGGGAGGGAGCATTGAAGTAAAGGGTTCACAGCAGAAACTAGGTCAATTTCTAATTTGTCTTTGTACTAGCCTAGGTTGTTGTACAGAAATTTGGAAGCACTGATATTAATAATAGAAATATTTATTAGCCACATGGGCAATCACTAAAAATATTTTTCCAGTTTCCTTGAAGTTTTCTTGATTTCACCAAATATGTATCTTGCATATATAAGAAAAATGTGAGCCTTGAAAATGCTAAAATATTTTACCCTAACCTCGAAGGACATCAAAACTTATGACAGAAAGTTGAGTACATGATGATCTTGGAATATATATTACTAACAAACACATCTGTAGTGCTTTCTCTATGACAAGCACTATTCTAAGTGATTAGCAAATACTAATTCATTTAATCCTCATAATTACAACCCTATTGGTAGGTATAATTTCTAATCTCACATTTTGCTTGGAATTGAGGCCCAGAGAAGTTAAATATCTTGTTCAGTGTCACACAATGGCAAAATTCCAGGATTTAAGGCCAGACTATCTGAACCCTTGCTACTTGGCTGTGTCACTTCGTTATAAGTTATGTATAAGAAAAGGACTAAATTGATAAGAACTGAACTAAAGGCAGATGAGAAAAAGGAGAAAGTGAGTAATGCTGAAACCTGGGATAAATTTAAGTTCAGAAGTTTTTAGTGATGAGACATACAAGGGAAGACGACGTGGTTGGAATATTAACTTGAGGGAGCACCTGAATTCACTGAGAAATAGCTTGGTTTTCCTTAAAATTCAGAAAGATAGGTTGGATAAAAAGTAATGAAAAACAAGGTAGAAAGGAAGAGAATAATGTGACTTAAATAATGAAAAGTAACTTTCCCTTTATATAATAGGAGAAGAGAAGGTTTCTGGGGAAGGATAGAACTTTTTCTGCCAGGTGTCTAGGCAATTTTTCCCAGAATCAACATGAAGAATAGTGACAGGCATTGTACTGATTTCAATGATCTCTTAAAACCCAAGTCTCAGTTTTCAAAATTGGTGTACCTACTGCTATGTTCAACACACCACTGTATTTCCAGTCAGATGTTTTATTTGGAGTAACAGTTCCTAGCAGGTATACATTAGTTTCCTATGGCTGCTATAATAAATTACCACAAATGTGGTTATGAAAAACAAAGCATATTTATTTTCTTACAGTTCTGGGGATCAGAAGTCTGACACTAGTTTCACTGGGCTGAAATCAGGAGATGGTGGAACTGTGCTCCCTCTGGAGACTCTAGCCCAGACTCCATTTCCTTGCCTTTTCTAGCTTCTGGTAGCTACCAGCATTCCTTGGCTTTTGGCTGCATCGCCCCAATCTCTGCTTTATTGTCATATTCTTTTTTGTCTATAGTAAAATCTCCCTCTTATAAGAACACTCATGAATACATGTAGGGTTCATCTAGATAATCCGGGATAATTTCCCCATCTCAAAATCTGTAATTTAATCCCATCTGTGAGATCCCTTTTGACATCATTCACAACTTCTGGGGATTATGTTGTGAATGTATTGGGCAGAGGAATCATTCAGTCTACCATGGGTAGAAACTATTATTTTTCTCAGGTGCAGGAAATGCAGCTTGTAGAAGCAATTTGTCCCAGATTTTATAATGTTTCAGAGTAGAGATTTAAATTCAGGAAGTCTGCCTTTAGGTCACTTAACCACTGTTAGCCTATGTTCTTAACAACTGTGCACTCTTGGTTAAGAGTTACCCTTGCTGGGCTCGGTGGTTCAGCCTGTAATCCCGTGCCTTTGGGAGGTTGAGGTGAGTGGATTGCCTGAGCCTGCGGGTTCGAGACCCACCTGGGCAGCAAGACCTCCTCTCTACAATAGATCAAAAAATCAGCCGGGCGTGGTAGCACATGCCTGTAATTCTGGCTACTTGGAAGGCTGAGGCGGAAGGATTGCCAGAGCACAGCAGGTCAAGGCTGTGGTGGCCGGGAGCGGCCACTGCACTCCAGTCTGGGCGACAGAGTGAGACTCCAACTCAAAAAAAAAAAAGAGTTACACTTAAGTATCAAGACTTCATTGGATAAAAAGCTATGTAATGTCTCCTCTTTCACTTTGTCTGGTGCATTTATCTACCTTGCCAGAGGAAGAGTTCAGAAAATTGTTATGCAGGCTTGCTAAGAGATATCACTTACTGTTTGGTTTATGCTTGGTAATGAAGGGTTTTCTAATAGAATATGCCACCAAGTAGTATTATCACCACTTCATATATTTAAATACACACAAAAAACTATAGATGGAAAGTGCCAGATACTTGCCTAAAGCCATCCTGGAGGGCAGAGACAGAGTTGGTACTGGATGCCGGATTCTCAGGTCTAAATTCATTCTACACAGTCCTGATTAAGCAGCTGTTTAGAGGGATTATGACTGATCAGTTAGCACCTGAGACCTTACACCCCAGATTAAAGTTAAAAATTAGCTGAGGGATCACAGATATTTGTATTAATTACTGAATCCATAATCACTATTCCCATCCTTTGTAAGTGATAAATTGGCACTTTCAAAATCCTTTTCTGCTTAAAAAGGAGCAGAAAAACCTCTGTCCCATTGACTGTGACCTACTGCACTTTGCAAAGGTGATTTGGTGAGTGGAGCTGCAAACCCATCTCCAGAATTATACATCTATGGAAAATTCCAGTCAGGTTTTAGGCCCATTCACAGTACATTTTTCTGAGGATCAGTAATGATTTGCTGAGCATCAGTAATGCTCTCCATATGCTGGTTGACAAGGGCATGACCTCTGCACTTATTATACTCCATTTGTCAACTCCTCTCTGACACAGTTGTCTGTGGGATTACTTGGGAATATTTGAGATATTTAGGCACAATTTCAGAAGCTGTTCCTGCTTGTATTCTCTCATTTCTTAATCAACATTTCTCAGTTGAGACTATAAATAATTCAACATAGGTGGGTTATCAGGTCCATGCTTTCTCACTCTGCTTCATTTGATTCTCTATGCTCTTTAAGGCTCACATACACAGCATCAGATATTTCCCATCATTACTGTGTTCAGGAACCAGGGATACAAATGCAACTGGCAAGTTCTTCAGTTTTTTCATTTCTTTCCCACTTGATTATTTAAAAGTGATTTGCTAGAGACTGTGTGTTCTGATGTTTTGCAAAGCTCAGTGGTGCAGAGACAATATTGGAATTCTGCCCTGGAGATACTGACATTCTGTTAATTGTTCTTCTTTACTTATAGAACTGAAAAGAGGTTCATCTATCACATAGTTGCTCAAGGTTTCTCTAAGTGCATTGCAAAGGCTCTGAGTTAGACTGCCAATTCTCCACTTTTTCTGTTGGAAGGCACTTTGCATTCCATAAAATGAAGTCTACACTATATGAGAAATTTGGTTTAATGTCTCATCTATTGATTCATAAAGTTTGACTCTGACATTTTCCCTTCCTAACACTGGTATGAAGGCAGGAAATTATCATTAGGTAAACCTTTGATTATATGTTTATACATTTTCTAGTTTTTCATTTATATTTTAACTTTTAACTGTTAAGGTTACCTTTTGTCATGTAGAATTCTTTAATTTTTAGGATGTCAAATCCACTCTCTTTTCCTTTATGATATCTCAGTTTCATGCTCTACTTAGAAAAAGCCTTCCTCATACTAAGAAAATAACTTCTTATCCTATTTTACATTATTCTAAGTATTTCTTATTACATGGAATATTACCAAATTTATGCTACATAGGCAGTCCTTGCTATATAAAGTTCACATGTACTTCAATTTCAGTTGCCATGGTTAAATAATACAGCCCCCCTAAGAACACAATTAAAATTTTAATTACCTCATCTATTAACTGAGAAATTGCATAAAGTGCAAATCTGAGAAATTGTTAGCTGTACAGTCCACAAATCACCATGTAAATAACAAACATGCACCACAGTGACCAATCAAGTCACTTATTTCACTATTGGTGATTTGTCACTGTGTGTGATATTCAATTCACACAACGACAGAATGTGTCATTGTCTTTGCCTCCTTGTTTCCCAGTGATAAATCTACTGACATTTTATAAAACTGGATAATTGAAAGAGAGAAAAAGAGGCAACTAAGACAAAAATAAACCAAAAATACAAATAGTGATTACACTGGAAGTGAAATTCTAATAGAATTTAAGTGGATTGTAGAAGAAATAGCTGATCATGGTAATGTAGACATTAGAAAGACTAAATATGCAAATGAAGGAACCTAGTAAAGATAAAATCAACATAAACAAGGAAAGTGGTTGTGACAAGAGGATAAAGCTATCCCACAGTAATTGACATCAGCAAAAATCTTCACATTAAGGAACTTTCTGATAAATTTCATGACATTGAAAGCACAAAGGATGAAATGTTGGAAGTTGAAGGATAAAATGTTAGAATGAAATTTTTAAAATTGCCAAAGCATACAAAAGATTCTTGATCCTTGCAAGGTACATACAAAAGATTCTTGCTCCTTGCAAGGTGTGCAAGCATTGTGTAAACTACTCTTGACAAGTTGTTTCATTTCCCCCTTTAAAGTAGAGTGTATTTTTTAGAGTAATTTTAGGTTCACAGCATAATCTAGTGGAAAATAACCAAGATTTCCTATATACTCTCTGCCTCCATGCATGCACAGTCTCCCCCATTGTGAACACCCTTACCTGAATGGTACATTTTTTTATAACTGATGAACATACATCACCGCCCAAAGTTCATAGTTTACATTAGAATTCAATCCTCTTCCATATTCTATGGATTTTAACACATGTGCACTGATGTGTATCCATTATTACAATGTTATACAGAATAGTTTCCTGTCCTAAAACTCCTCTGTGATTGGTCTGTTCAAGCCTCCTTTGCCTCAAACCCCTAGCAACAAGTGATCTTTTTACTGTCACCACAGTTTGGCCTTTTACTGAATGTTGTATAGTTGGAATCATACATTATATAGCCTTTTCAAACTGATTTCTTTCACTTAGCACTAGGCATTGAAGGTTTCGCTGTGTATTTTCACTCTTCTTTAATTGTGTTGTTCAGGGATGGGGGGTAGCTTTTACCTCTGTTTGCTCAATCTCCTATTCTTCCTTATGTGGATCCTCTGGTTTTGTTCAATTCTGAAGCTGGATTCAGGAGGTAATATACAGATTCAATGCAATACCCATTAAGTTACCAAAATCATTCTTCTCAGACCTGGAAATGACAATACAGAAATTCATATGGAAATATAAATGACCACGAATAGCCAAAAAAATCCTTAACAAGGGAAACAAAGCAGGAGGTATCATACTTCCTGACTTCAAACTTCACTACAAAGTTACAGTAATCAAAACAGCATGGTATTGGTATAAACACAGGCACATAGACCAATGGAACAGGATAGAGATTCCGGAAGCAAAGTCTCAATTCCTCAACCAACTCATCTATGACAAAGCCTCTGGAGAGAGGAAAACCTATTCAGTAAATGGTGCTAGGAAAACTGGCTGACCACATGCAGAAGATTGAAACAGGACCCCTACCTATCATCATACACAAAAATTAACTCTAAATGGAGCAAAGCCCTAAACATAAAACCTCAAACTATAAGAATCTTAGAAAACACAGGAGACATCCTTATGGAAATTGTAACTGGAAACCAATTCCTACTCAGAATCCTAAAGGCCAATACCCTAAGAAATAAGATAGATAAGTGGGACCTCATCAAATTAATGAGCTTCTGCAAAGCAAAAGAAACCATCAAGAGAGCAGGGAGACAGCCCACAGAATGGGAAAAAATATTTGCCAATTGTATGTCTGACAAAGGCCTAACATCTAGGCTCTACAAGGAACTCAAACACACCAAAGGGAAAAAACAAACAGCCCCTTTAAAAAGTGGGCAAATGACATGAATAGATACTTCTCAAAAGAAGATATATGGGGAGCCAACAGACACCTGAAAAAGTGCTCAACCTCACTCATCATCAGAGAAATACAAATCAATACCACATTGCGATACCACCTAACCCCTGTAAGAATGGCCATCATTAATAAAACAAACAACAACAGATGCTGGCAAGGATGTGGAGAAAAAGGAACGCTTCTACACTGCTGGTGGAAATACAAACTTGTACAACCGCTCTGGAAAACAGTTTGGAGATTTCTGAAAGAACTAGAAATTGACCTTCCATATGAACCAGCAATTCATCTATTAGGAATATACCTGGAGGAACTGAAATTATTCTACAAAGAAGATACCTGCATACATATGTTTATTGTAGCTCTAAGCTCTATTCACAATAGGAAAAACATGGAACCAACCGTGTTGCCTATCGAAGTTGGACTGTATAAAAAAATGTGGTACATATACACAATGAAATATTATGCATCCATAAAGAATGACAAATATATGGACTTTACAGCAACATGGATGGATTTGCAGTCGATCACACTCAATGATTTATCACAGAAACAAAGAACAGAGTCCCATATGTTCTCACTCATAAAAGGACCTTGAACAATTATAATGCTATAAGAAAGTGATTGGCAGTAATGGTAAACTGTTGGTGGGGGGGTGGGATTGGCAGCTGGGGGAAACTGTTAGGGGAGGGAGGGTCATACCTCATTAACAAGGGTACCAGCATGATCAATGTTTGTATACCTAACCCTGAATTGTACCCCATATCTTTACAATAAAAATTTTTTAAAAAGGAAAGAAAACACTTTAAGTGCACAATCTGTTTGAGTTTATAGTTCAGTCTTTTGCATTGCAAAGATATCAGTATTTAAAATGTAAACACATTCCCATTCAACTAAACAATTGCTAAGCACATACTTATACCTGGAAAGACAACCATGTGTACTCTGAGTGATAACAGGTTAACTCTAAATGGGTTTTTACTCAAAAGCCTCATAGGCTTGGCATTATCTTGATACCATACTTCTTGCTGTGGCCAAAGAGTCATGTCAATGTCCCAGTGTTGACTGGTATCAGATTTCAGACTCACCAGCTGCCTAAGTAAAAAAAAGGATATAAAGCAAAGTTTCATTTTTTTTATTGTATTAAAACAGGGACTATTGGCTGGACTCAGTGGCTCAGCCTGTAATCACAGCACTTTGGGAGGCTGAGGGGAGTGGATTGCCTGAGCCCACAGGTTCGAGACCCACCCGGGCAACTTGGCGAGACCTCATCTCTACAATAAATAAAAAATTAGCTGGCTGTGGCAGTGCACACCTGTAGTTCTGGCTACTTGGAAGGCTGAGGCAGAAGGATCACCAGAATCCAGAAGTTCGAGGCTGCAGTGGCCTGGAGGGTGCCACTGCACTCCAGGCTGGGTGACAGAGTGAGAACCCAACTCAAAAAACAAACAAAGAAACAAAAAACAGGGACTATCATCTTCTCTGGGAACCGCCTTTCTTGGCATTAATTCACCTAGAAATTAGCCCACTTAGCACTCAGAAGTCTGCTTTGAAAATAAAGAATTTGAGTGAAGGTGTGCAAGGTTTTATAAATCTTATTTTAATTTCATTGTTTCCTATTCAAACTTTTAAAATAAGTAAAATATATGGTTCAAATTATGAAGGGATGTAGATTAAAATGTCTGCTTCCAGCCATCACTCATCCATCCACATTTGTAAATATGAAACAATAAATTGCCAATTTCAACTGCATGTATCTAAGTAAAGTAGAACATCTTTTTATATGTTACCTTTTCTTTTCTTTTTTTTTTACATTTTAGAGGCATTTCATTTTCCTTCAAATTCTTTGTTAAAAACTTTCATGGGTATTTCATGGGTTAATGAGGCCTGAAGAATTATTCCTGCTGGCAATTAAGCATACCTCTCCATTATATGAATGTATCTTTCATAAGGACTTATATTTGTATTTTAAATGAATGATTTTTGATACACAATCTCACTTCTAAGTCTTTGGACTTTTCCCTTTTATTCTGTATGGCAGTTGACCACACATCTTTTAAGTTTACACTTAATTTTCTTCAAATAGGGAATAATAGAAGATTTCTCCTTTCTAAATTAAAATCAGGTTGTATACTCAAATGCCTTGATTGATTTTTGTTTCTAAACTCCTCATGGCTAATCTCATCATTATGACTGAATTTTACTAGTTTTAACTCTTAGAGAACAAATTTATTTTCTTTAAACCTAAGGTATTGACAGGAAAAGGAAAATTTTACTTTGCTCCCTGCTATCACTAACACTTTTATGTACAGGCATAATATTATTCTTTAGTCTTTTAGATTTGAAATACTTTTGATGTTTTTCTACACTTGCTTGACAGCATAAAGTAAAATAAAATTATGTGGTTTTACTTTCACTGTGACTTACTGAGATCACCCTGCTGATCTTCTCTCTCCATCTTCTTCCTGGTCTGTTCTCCTCACCTAACTGTTCTTGGTTAAACAATCAGAATCTAGAAAATGGTGTGTGAAACAATACTGGTTCTAGCTTCCTCACTTCTTTTCCAGCTGAATGACCAGGCATATTCCATAACAATCTACTTTTTAAAAAAAACTTTCTTAACTTTAATTCAGAACAATGACTTTCTTATGACCATACTTATATGTTCTTGGCACACTTTTCCCACTGTCTAAAATGTCTCTAAATACTGAGGACTTTCTATGAGACAGACATTGTGCTAGGTAGGCATTGATGAGTCATGCTGCCTTTCCCTTGAGGAATTATTTGTCTAAAGGTAAAGCAGTTTATAAATTAAGTTCTTCAGAGAAGTTTCACTGAACAAGGAAATTTCAAAGTGAGATTTAAGGGATAAGCAGGAATTTCTCAGGCAAGAAGAAGAGTGGGAAATATTGCATGTAAATAGGAGATTATTAAAATTTATAGCTTTATTAGCCCATAAGTCACTTGGACTGGGAAGATCACAGTCTGCTGGAACCTAGATACATAGACTCTAAGGTACCAGGCCTGGTTGTTGAAGTCATTGGTATTGAACAAATTGTCAGAAAACAAGTTAGACTTCTTATCACCCCCACATTGACATTTAAGGAATGAATTATTTCAGCTCTTGAAAAAAACAGTTAACTTTCTCAGGAAGTTGACTGTGAAGGGGGTATGAATGAAATCTAAATAGAATGTTGTCATGGAGAGCAAGAATAGAAATTGTTTCAAAAAACAAGTCATCAAATGAAACAATTTCTATTCTTGCTCTCCATTCAAAACCCCTTCACAGTCAGCTTCCTGAGAAAGTTAACTGTTTTTTTTTTAATTGATAGAGAAGTTAAGTAGGATTCAATTATTACACATGCTTTTGAGTTTATGTTTGAATCTCATGTGCCAGGGACCTAAATTTGAAATGATGCATTTTCTGTCTTTATTGTTTGCAGTCTAGTGGGAAGACAAGTGCATACTGTTCAAAACACATTTACATCAATGCAGGGAAAATATGTACAAAGCATGAAGCAAGATCTAGGTGTTGTCTGGTGTCAGATAGGCAGATGAATAATATGTGTAATATGTGTATACATGTAGGACTTATTTTTAAAAACTACAAGTAATTCACTATCACTGGAACACAAATTATGAGTAGTGGGGGTGCAGAAAATTGAAAGGCGGAGAGGTCCCAGATAGAGAACTGATTTGTAGGATAATAGATTTGATATTGCCTTAGTAAGGAGCTTTGAAAAATTAGGAGCAGTGATATGTTACAATTAATACTGCCTACCAGATATTTCCAGGTCCTCTGATTGCCTTGTCAGGTACATAATAGAATTGTACTTCTTGATTCTCATGGATGGATGGTCATGTGACTACATCTGGACAATGAATTGTGAGAAGACTGAAACTTATCATCTCCGGCCTAGAGTTGATGCAAGATTCTTAATGCTGGTGCAAGATTCTGCAGACCTTTTTTCTGTTTCCTGTGGTGCAGTGATAGGCAATACTCAGTAGAGTAGATACTCCATAACTTGGTTCTCTGAGCAGCTATTATATCCACTGTGGTAAGCCATAGTGATTTGGAACTTGTCTGTTTCTGTAGCACATTAAGTCTATTATGGATGAGACAGATATTAAAGATAATAAGGTAATAGCATCAACAGGATATTATGATTTAGTAACAGCACAAAGTAAGAGAGAGAAAGAAACATTTAGTTCAGTGAGTTGTATGAGAGATTATCCATAAGATTTAGTAGCTAGGTTGCCACTTGTGGATCTGCAAGAGAGATGTTGAAGGTTTTACTGGAATGTTCAGGAAGGAAAGTACTTCAGTGGGCTGTAGAGTAAAGCCCACTGAAGAAGTGGAGACAGCTGGTGCTGTAAATACCATGACTTAGTAGACTAGCTGACTATAGAATATCTTATTCCACATGTTGGCTTATATATTTTTTTTAAATTGCATACTGTATTACCAGAAAGTAAAAACAATGCAGTATAACAAACAAGGAAACAACAAACCTATGACAACATTGAACAGTTTGAATATAACAACAATCTTGAGAAATGGATTCTCATTGTATAATGGAAATTACAAGCTGGGCTCAGTGGCTCAGACTGTAATCCCACACTTTGGGAGGCTGAGGTGAGTGGACTGCCTGAGCCCGCAGGTTCGAGAACCGCCTGGGCAACTTGGCAAGACCTCATCTCTACAATAAGTCAAAAAATTAGCCAGGCATGGTAGCACGCACCTGTAGTTCCAGCTACTTGGAAGGCTGAGACAGAAGGATTGCTGGAGCCCAGCAGGTCGAGGCTGCGGTGGCTGGGAGCATGCCACTGCACTCCAGTCTGGGTGACAGAGTGAGAATCCAACTCAAAAAAAAGAAAGAAAGAAAAGAAATTACAGCCATTTCTGATTTTCTTTACAAATTGTATCTTAATTTATAAGGCAAAAATTTGTTATTTGTATCTGGACTTCAGTTCTCATTTGATTATTTTTCAGAACATTTCTACTTAATTTCATACTTTAAGAGATGAAACAGCAATATCTAAGTTTATTTAGCTAACAATGCAAATGTAATTCAAACCGTAAGACACGTTGTCCATTATAGTTTTGATGCTAATGTAAGGAAATCATATTTGCCTTTTTTAAGTTGCTGCCTGTAAATGAAATATAATGACTTAATACACGGTTATTAAATAGCAAGCAGTTGAGATAACACTAATGCATAATGATGGCAAAGTCCAGCATAGATCTATAATATGGTATGTGCTGCCAATTATATTGTATCATTCTGAATCACACACCTATCAATCTCTACTTGTGTCCACTTTTAAACACGCTGCCCCATGAATTATTTTTTCCCATTAAGTTCTTTAAATCTTGAATAATTACCAAAGTACCATGCCATTTTTATTTTAGAGTATCTGTGAGTGTTAGATTCTGGAAGGAAACATGCACTTACAAGGAGAAAGCAAGCCATTTCAGATAACCCAAAAAGTAACATTGAATGGTTCAATATGACTTATTTATTAAATATATAGTACCAGTTGTCAAAATAACTATTATGGAATTGTATTGATAAAGAACCTACTCAAGATTAAGAGCATTTGCAGTAAGAGTTTTATTACAAAAACACTGAACCAAACTACTTAGGGTCAAATCTACAGGCATTTAATTTTAGCAATTGCCATAATAGAAGCATTATGATACTGTCTGAGCCTCTTGGGTACACACAGAGGTTGAATGTTATTATGTTTTTTCTTTTCCTCTCCTTTAAAGCTTTTGTATATCATCCACACATTGCATGGAAAAGCAAGAATTTATGTACCTGTTTATTTGAATATCTAAAATTTTGTTTCAGATTTTGAAACTAACTTGGTCTGAGATAAAAAAATAATGTAACATTACCAAAAAAGGAATAATTTTCCATGTGTTTTAGGTCTTTGGACACAAGGGATTCATCATAAGAACCACATGTACTTTTTCTGAGTCCCACCTTCAAAATTAATGAATAGCAAAATGTTTTATATTTCCTATCAGAAATCTTTAACTCCATTATTCTGTCATGCCATTTATTTATTTGTTATCACTATTTGAAAGTAGTGTATTTTAATGAAGTGGTAGTCTTATTGGTTAAATTAATATGCCAGCAGAATACTAACAGGCTAAGATATGCAGTATAATTCAAAAGAGGAACTTGAGAAAGGCTGAGAAAGAGCAACTGGTGTTAATTATAATAATAGTATTGGCCAGATGTGGTGGCCCCAGTCTATAATCCCAGGACTTTGGGGGGCTGAGGTGAAAGAATTGCCTGAGTCCACGGGTTTGAGATCAGTCTGAGCAACTTGGCGAAACCTCATCTCTACAATAAAATAAAATAAAATAAATTATCCGGGCATGGTGGTGCACGTTTGTAGCTCCAGCTACTTGAAAGGATGGGGAAAAAGGATCACCTGAGTCCATCAGTTTGGGGCTGTGGTGGCCAAGAGTATGCCACTGCCCTCCAGCCTAGGCAACAAAGTAGGACTCCAACTCAAACAAAAACAAAATAGTATTTACCAAATACATACTATGGTTGGTTTGCACTGTGCTTGATGAATTACAAGTATTTTTCATTTAATTTTCTTGTCAGTCCTATGAAGTAGATGCTATTAATACTCTCCATTTTATAAATGAAGGCAGTGCAGTCATATAGCTAAAAGGTGATACAATCCACACTCTCTGTCACTGCTCTGTGACCACCCTGTAGTACAAACTGCCATAAATCCACAGGTAACTATATCACTCAACATTATTCTCCTTGGTCATTCATCCATACCCATTCCTTTTCACTTGGCAAATATTAATGGATACCTGCTATATGCCAGAGATTTTGCAAGGGTCTATAAAGATGGATGAATCCAGTTCCGATTCTTAAGATGTTCAGTGATGAATTAAATAAAATATTAACAATGCCTAAGAACATGGATATCAAATTGGGCATCAAGTTACCTCAGAGACAACAGGAAATGCACAGCAATGCTGTAAAATATTTTAAAATTTTATGGGAAACACAGCAACATCTATTGGCTATTACATGAACTACTTTCAATTTCAATTTGTGTGTGTGTGTGTGTGTGTGTGTGTGTTTGTGTGGGAGGGGAGTGTGTGTGTTTCTAGTGACTACTAACTTAATAGGACATAAATACTTCTGGAGTGACCCACTTAGCTGACATGGATTTCTTTTGGCCTAGGATACTATAAAAATTTACCTAGAACACCAAGAACAGATAAAGTTTGGGGATCTCTGGCCTGAGGAAGATAGTTTGATATTTTTACCAAAGCAATTTTAATAGCCCCAAAATAAAGCTGATCAAGGGAACTCTTGTGGGAATTCAGGGTTCGGAGGAATAAAATGGGACTGTGAAATTGATTGTGAAGGTGATATCTAGTTGGGTACACAGAAATACTTGTGTGTTTTACTCACAATGTTGTTAAAATAAATCTCATTTAAATGAGCTTGAGTGGCTTCAGAATAACAGTTAATTGGATTCAAATTATAAAAGATTTTTAGGAAACAGGTCAAAACACTTTTCCTTTAGTGACCTAATAACATGGTTTGGCTTATGTCTAAATAATAAAAGCATCATGGGCTATCAATCTTATTAATTTGAAGATGGCATTTTTGACACTTTATTCTACTGCTCTTAACCTTGGGGAAAATGAACATACTGAGCAGGAAGGGCATATTATGCTGTCACCTAAAGAATATATAATTATAGCATCTCGGTGGATAGGTAGGCATCTCATAGAAAAATAACTGTAAATCTGAGGGAGAGATGTATTTGACAGTCCAATGTCTACACACTTCTAGTTTCCTCTAGTTCAGAATTGTCACAAGGTTCTCCAGTAATTTGAGACCTGGAGCACCTTGAAATTGATAGCAGTGTTCCTCTAGCTACTTTTTCATGAAAAGATGATTATGTGCTCCTAAGGGGATTTGTTGACAAGAGGGAAGATTTTTATTATAAAAGTTTGCCTTCAAATAAACAAAAAAGAATCAGTGGAAAAATAGCAGTTGGATCATTTTCTAGAGGATTAGAGAGATTACCACTGGGACTTGATCCATCACAACAGAGCTAAGACTTAACTATACTTTTCACATCACCAAGTGAAGGAGTAAAGGATGAGAAAATAGGAAATATTCACCAGGGAGAATATATATGTAGGAGAAAATAATATTTATCAAGTGAACAATGACACTTAAGGTCTGTTTATGCATGTGTGAAAG
>NW_007253897.1:0-8435 GCF_000164805.1 Carlito syrichta
ATGACTTGAGCCTATGGGTTCAAGACCAGCCTGGGACACTGGGCGAGACCTTATCTCAGCCAACAAAAATAAATGGAAATATTAGCTGGGCATGGTGGTGCAGGCCTGTGGCTCCAGCCACTCATGAGACCAAGATGGGGAATCGCCAGAGCCTGGCAGGTGTATTATGTGGTGGCCGTGAGCCTGCTGCTGCACTCAGCCTGGGCAACAGAGCAGGATTCTAACTCCTAATAATCATAATCACCACCAACGCCACCACCACCACCCCTGCCACCCAGTGCAAAGAGTCAACCTCAGGTATGGGAGAGGAAAAGCACTTCCCTGACTGTCATTCATGGGAGGTTTCAAAGCTGGCTCCCTGGCACGCCCATCCCACATCTTCGGCCATGTGTCCTAGAAGGCATGCTACCACCCTCTACACTCGTGATCCATGGCAAAGACGCGTGTGTACTCATGAAACAGATGGCCCCTTGTTAGGGCAGCCATTGGTCACAGAGCGATCAAGGCAGTCCAGCAACACCAAGGACAGCCCAGCTTCCAGTCACCCGGTCTGCCACCTTTGGGCCAGAAGAGGCAGGAGGATTGCTGGAGCCCAGCTTCCAGTCTCCTGATGACTCCATCGTCTCCCACCCACACGGGCCTTTCCATGGGGATCCATAGACACCCGTTGTGATGCACGTGGGAGGAATCTTTTTTGTTGCTGGAATCTCTGTCAGCCAGACTGGGGCATGGAAGCACTAGTGTGGCTCCCAGAGCCTTGACCTGCAGGACTCAGGTGCTCCTCCCTCCTTGGCACTCGAGCAGCTGGGTTTCCGGGCGCCACCATGCCTGTCTCAATTTTGGGACTTCTCGCTGAGATGAGGTCTGGCCACATTGCCCAGGCTGGTCTTTGATCCCTGTGCTCAGGCAGCCTCTCACCTCAGCAACCCAGGAAGTGGGACTGATGATTGTGAGCCATATTGCCCAGGCTGAACTTGCATATTCTGTTGGCTGGGGCAACACAAAAGAATGCACCAGAAGGAAAGCCACCAATCCCATGTAGCCGGGACCGTGGGTGCCACCACGCACGACTCCATTGTTTGCGTTCTGGGGAGTGATGAGTTCTCGCTACATGGCCCAGGCTGGTCTCGAACTCCCAGGCTCCAGCGTTCACCCGCCTCAGCCTCCCAAACCCACAGCCCGATTGTCTGCCAATCCACCATCTCATGGGAACTGTACGCCCAAGGCTGGGGCCTCCTTCCCAATTGACCTCTGTCTGTTCAGGATGATCCCAATGCCATACACAAATGGATGCTCTTGGTTTTTTTTCCTTTTTTCATTTTTTTCTTTTAGTCAGATTCTCACTCTGTCGCCCAGGCTGGATGGTCCTGGCCACCACAGGCTCGGCCCACTGGTCTCTAGCAAGCCTTTCCCCAGCCTTTTGAGGAGCTGGAATGCCAGGTGTGTGCCAGCATGCCTGGTCCCATTGGGATGTAGGGTAGAGACGAGGTCTTGCTGCTGTGCCCAGGCAGGTCATGGCCTGCGAACTTGGGCTGGCTGCTGGCCTTGGTCTCCCAAAGTGCTGGGATGATGAGGCTGAGCTCCTGAGCCCAGCCTCAATCCTTTGTCGAAAATGAACCAGAAGGCCTGGTGTGATGGCCTACACCTGGAATCTCAGCGCTTTAGGAGGCCAAGGCAGGAGGATGGCTAGATCCCTGGAGCCCAAGGCCAGACTGGGCCAAGTAGGGAGAACCCATCGCTGCACCCGTCCAAACAAGGGGTCTGGGGATGAGGTGCCCATCGTGCCAACCACTCCAGAGACTGAGGCGAGAGAATCTCCAGAGCCTGTGATTTTGAGGCTGGTGGTGAATGACGGTCATGTCCCTGGGCCTTAGCCAGGTTCACAGAACCAGATTCTGTCTCCAAAGACATCAGAATCATACACAGATTCTCAACTGTGTGTGATGTGGTTCCCAGAACGACTGACTTTAGAGCCACGAAAAAAGGGAATGGAGGGGAAAAATTTTCCCCAGGTGAGAGATGTGTCCCTGGCCTTTCTTGACAGAAGGTCCTCGTTGCTGAGTCAGAGGATCGGCCTGCCTGGGCTACGTTTCTCACCTCGGTGTGAGAGCTGGCAGGAACAAGGCCAGGGAGACTGGGATATCCCGCACCAAAGTTGAAGCAGCTTTTAGGGGAGTTGGGGCTGGAAGTTGCCAAGCTTGGGGGACCCTAACATGTGGGGTTGGTAGTGGGGAAGGACTGAGGGCAGAAGGTTTGCAGGAGGATGAATTTCTTTCTTTCCTTCCTTTCTTTCTTTTCTTTTTACTTCCTTCCTTCTTTCCTTCCTTCCTTCCTTTCTTTTCCTTCCTCACTAGATTGCCCAAGCTGCTATCAAACTTTCCAACTCAGGCCATCCTCTCTGTCTTGGCTTCCCAAAATGCTGCAATCACAGGCTTTCAAGTTGGTCGACATCGTGGTCTTCCTACCTGGTCTTGAACTCTGGACTGGAGGCCATCCTCCCGCCGAGGCCTTCCCTCACCCATGGTTTTCTGAGTTTTGCTTGGGGACTAGGTGGAGGCTTGCTACAGTTCCAGCCTGGTCTCAAGCATCTGAGCTCTAGCCATCTTCCCTTCTCGGCCTCCCTGAGTGCAGAGGAGACAGGCGAGTGTCACCCAGCCATCCCCCTCCCTGAAAGTTTGAGACTCATGCCCTACCTTTGCATGAGTTGACCCCTGGGAGGAGCGGGCAGGTCAACCTTGGGGAACGAGGTTGGCAAAAGTCTGGGTGCCCCTAGTAGATACACATCCCTGCACCAGGCACTCCCATGATTTTGACTTGGCAGGCGTCTCCGGCTTCTCTCTCAGTGGTCCTGGGTCATCTGAAGGGAGCGGGCCTCACAGAGGGGTCCTGGGAGGGGTGTGAAGGCCATGTGTGGGGGCTTACACCTGTCACCCCGGCACTTTGGGAGGCCAAGGCAAGAGAGTGGCAAGAGCCCCTGCTTACAAAACAAGCCCGGACACCTTGGCAAGACCTCATCTCTATAAGAAACCAACAAAATGAGTGAAGCGTAGTGGCGCCCACCTGTCATTCTGGCCACTTGGGTAGCCTGAGCCCAGATGGTGGAGTCCATGGTGGCCTAGAGCAGGCCTCTGAGTTCCAGCCTGGGTGACAGAGAGGGACTCCAACTCAGAATAATAATACGAACCACAACCACCACAACCACAGGCTGGGCTCAGGGGCTTAGCCTGCCATCCCGGACCTTCAGTGACCAAGGCAAGTGGATGGCCTGAGCCCACGGATTCATGACCAGCTTGGGACACTGGGCTAGACCTCGTCATGGCAATTAAAAATATATCCAAAGACTAGCGGGGCATGGTGGTGCTGGCCTCCTACTCCAAATAATAATAATCACCACCACTGCCACCCCCACCAACCCTGCCACCCAGTGCAGGGAGTCACCCTCAGGGATGGAAGAAGGGTTGGAGGAAAAGGCACTTTCCTGTCTTCATTCACGGGAGGTTTCAGAGGTGGACACCAGGCACGTCCGTCCTTCATCTTTGGCAATGAGTCCCAGAAGACTTGCCTCCATCCTCTACACTTGTGCCCCACAGGAAAGATGTGTGTGAGCTCATGGAACAGATGGCTCTGAAGTAGCGTGGCCATAGGGCACAGAGCTATTAAGGCAGTCTGGCAATGCTGTGGCCAGCCCACATTCTGGTCGCCCTGTCTGCCACATTTGGGGGGGAGGACCCCTTCCTCTCCAGATCCCTCCATCAAACCCTGCCAATGCAGAACTTTCCCTGTAGAGTCATAGATGCCTGTCGTGACACACGTGGAAGGCATCTCCTTCGGCTGGGCTGGGGCGTGGCGGCATGATCATGTATTCTGAGGATATGATCTGCAGGCTCAGGTGGTCCTCCTGTCATGGCCCCTGAGCAGCCGGGACTCCAGGGACCACCACGCCTGACTCAATTTTGAGGACCTCTCGCTGAGATGAGGTCTGGCCACCGCACCCAGGCTGGTCTGCAACCCTGGGTATCAGGGAGCCTCCTGCCTTGGCCTTCCAGGGCACAGGGCTAATGGCCATTAGCCACAGTGCCCAGTCAGGACTTGCACATGCTGTCAGCAGGGGTGATGCAAAGCCCACCTCAGAACAGAGGCCACCTCATCCCCTGTAGCTGGGACCACGGGTGCCACCACACATGACTGGAGTGTTAGCAATCGGGGGAGCGATGAGGTCTCACATCATAGCCCAGCCTGGACTCGAACTCTTGGAATCCAGCAGTCCCCCGCCTTGGCCTCCCTAAGGCACAGCCAGATTGAATTCCAATCCACCGTCTTTCAGGAACTGTAGGCCCGAGGCTGGGGCCTCCTTCCAAAATGATCTCTGTCTGTTCACGATGATCCCAACTCCATACACAAATGGATGCTCTTCTGTTTTTCCTTTTTATCTTTTATTCTTTGAGCCTAGTCTCACTCTGTTGCCCAGGCTGTAGGGCAGTGTCTTGGTCCCGGCCATGGCAGCCTTGGCCCATCGGACTCTGGCTAACCTTTCCATGACCTTCAGAGGAACCAGAACAAGAGGTGGGTGCCACCAAACACAGCTCATTTGGGATGGATGGTAGAGACGAGGTCTTGCCTAGATGCCTGGGTATGTCTCAGCCCATGGGCTCGGGCCGGGTGCTGGAATCTGCCTCCCAAAGGGCTGGGATGACAAGGCTGAGTCCCAAGCCCAGCCACGAACCCTCATCAAAAACGAACCAGAAGGCCTGGTGCGGTGGCTTATGCCTGGAATCCTAGTGGTCTGAGAGGCTGAGGCAGGAGGATGGCTGGAGACTAGGAGCCCAAAGCCAGCCTGGGCCACACAGGGAGACCCCATCTCGGCACTCTGGGGTCGAGGTGCCAGTCGTGCTGGCAACTCCAGAGGCTGAGCTGGGTGGATCACCGGAGTCCGTGATTTCGAGGCTGGCAGTTAACGGCAGTAGTGTCTCCGGGATCCAGCCTGGGCCACAGAGCCAGACCCTGTTTCCAAAATGTTCAGAATCATAAACAGATTCTCAACTGCGCATTGTGTGTTCACAGGGCAACTGGCTTTACAGACAGGAAAAATGGGATTGGGAGAAAGAAATGTCCATGGATGAGAGATGTGTCCCTGGCCTTTCTTGGCAGAAGGTCCTCGTTGCCAAGTCAGAGGGTCAGCATTCCTGGATAACTTTTCTCACCTAGGAGAGGACAGCCAGCAGGAACTCAGCAAGGGAGCCTCGGGAACTTCTGCACCAATGCGGGGTCAGCAATTGGGGGGTGTTTGGGGCCAGAGCTGCAGAGTTAGGGGGAACCTCACATGTGGAGGGGGCAGGAGGGGAAAGACTGAGGGCAGAAGTTGTGCAGGAGAATGGATTTCTTTCTTTCTTTCTTTCTTTCTTTCTTTCTTTCTTTCTTTCTTTCTTTCTTTCTTTCTTCCCTCCTTCCTTCCTTCCTTTCTTTATTTATTTTATTACCTCACTAGCTTGCCCAGGCTGCTCTCAAACTGCCCAACTCGGGCCAACTTCTTGGCCTGGGCCTCCCAAACTGATGCCATCACAGACTTTCTGTTTGTTCGACATCCTGGTCTTCCTGCCTGGTCATGAACTCTGGGTGATCCTCCTACCGAGGTCTGCACTCACCCAAGGTTTTCTGGGTTTTGCTTGGGGTTGAGGTGGGGGATTGATATGGTGTCCTGCTTGGTTTCAAGCTTCTGGGCTTAGGTCATCTTCCCATCTCGGAATCCCCAAGTGCTGAGGAGATAGCTGGGTCAGGCTTGGCAGATGATCCCAGCTGCACGCTCTGGGGTACTGGGTCATCTGAAGGAAATGGGCCTCGTGGTGGGGCCCAAAGAGGTGTGTGAAGGCTGGGCATGGGGGTTCACTCTTGTTACCCTGGCACTTTGGGAGGCTGAGGCAAGAAGACGGCCTGAGACCCTGGGTTCGAGACAAGCCTGCACACTTTGGTAAAACCTTGTCTCTACAAAAAACCAACAAAATGAACCCTGTCTCCAAAAACATCAGAATCGTACACAGATTCTCAACTGTGCATGGTTAGTTCACAGGGAGACTGGCTTTAAAGCCAGGAAAAATGGGATTGGAATGGGAGGAAGTGTCCCTGGGTGAGAGATGTGTCCCTGGCATTTTTGGTGTAAGTTCCTTGTTGCCGAGTCGAAGGGTCAGCCTGCCTGGGGCATATTTGTCACCTCAGAGAGGAAAGCCAGCAGGAACCCAGTCAGGGAGCTTTGGGAATTCCCACACCAAAGTGGGTGCAGACTTTGGGGGGGGTTGGGCCTGGAAGGTGCCTAGCTTGGGGGACCCTCACATGAGGGGTTGTGGGGGGGAAGGTCTGAGGGCAGGTATGAAGGAGAATGGATTTTTCTTTCTTTCTTTCTGTCTTCCTTCCTTCCTTCCTTTCTTTCTCTTTCTTTCTTTCTTTCTTTCTTTCTTTCTTTCTTTCTTTCTTTCTTTCTTTCTTTCCTCACTAGGTTGCCAGGGCTGCTCTCAAACCACCCAACTCGGTCTATCCTCTCGGCCTTGGCCTTCCAAACAGCTGTGATCACAGGCTTTCCATTTGTTCGACATCCTGGTCTTCCTGTCTGGTCTTGAACTCTGGTCCTGAGGCCATCCTCCCGCCGAGGCCTGCCCTTGCCCAAGGTTTTCTGCTTTTTGCTTAGGATTGAGTTGAGGGCTTGTAATGGTGTCAACCCTGGTCTCGAGCTCCAGGGATCTGGACATCTTCCCATCTCAGCTTCTCAGGATGCCAAGGAAACAAGTGTGAGCCACCTAGCCATCCCCGCCCTCTTGAAGTTTTGAGAGTCATGCCCTCCCTTTCCCTGAGGCGGCCCCTGGGAGGTGCCAGCAGGCCAAACCTGGGGAATGAGGCAGGCAGAGAAGTGTGTGCCCAGTGGAGAAACGCCCTTGCACCAGGCACTCCCCTTGGGGTTGGCTCAACGGTCAAATCTGGTCACCCTCTCCGGGGCCCTTGGTCTTTGGAAGGGAGCAGGCCTCGTGATGGGTCCCCAATTGGGTGTGAAGGCTGGGCACGAAGGTTCACATGTGTCATCACAGTGCTCTGGGAGGCTGAAGCGAGAGGATGGCCTAAGCCTCCTGGTTCGAGACAACACCCAGCACCTTGACAAGACCTCATCTCTGTAAGAAGCCAAAAAATGAATCAAGCATGGTGGTGCATGCCTGCCATACCAGTCACATGGGAGGCTGCTGCAGGAGGATCAGTGGAGCCCAGCCAGTGGAGGCTGCAGTGGCCAAGAGCAGGCCCTTGCTGTCTGGCTTGGGTGACAGAGTGAGACTCTGACTCAGAATAATAATACCAACCACCACCACCATCACAACCACAGGCTGGGCTCAGGGACTCAAACTGGCATCCCAATCCTTTAGAGGCCCAGGCGAGTGGACGGGCTGAGGCTGAGGGTTTGACACCAGCCCAGGACATGGGGCGAGACCTCATCTCAGCCATCGAAAATAAAACCAAAGATTAGCTGGGCATAGTGGTGCAGGCCTGTGGTTCCAGCTAATCTTAGGGCTGTGCCGTGAGAGTTGCCTGAGCCCAGCAGGTGGAGTCTACAGTGGCTCTGAGCATGGCCCTGTGCTCTGGCCTGGGTGACACAGCAGGATTCTGACTCCAGATAATAAAAATCACCACCACCCCTGAAACCCAGCACGAGGAGTCACCCTCAGGTATGGGAGAGGAAAAGGCAAATTTTGGCCTGTCATTTGCGAGAGGTTTCAAAGGTTGCCACTTGGCACGTCCCTGTCTTGCTTTTGGCCACGTGCCCCAGAAGGCCTGCCTCCACCCTCCACACTCATGCCCTACAGAAAAGACATGTGTGTGCTCATGGAACAGAGGGCCCAGAGATAGGACTGCCGTCAAGTGCAGAGCAATCAAGGCAGACCGACAGTGCCGCTGCCAACCCAGTTTCAAGTCGCCCTGTCTGCCACCTTCTGGCAGAGGGAGGGCCCCTCACTCTCCCAAACACTCCATCATCCCCCGCCCATGCAGAACTTTATCTGGGGAGCCGTAGAAGCCTGTTGTGACACTCGTGGGAGGCATCTATTTTGTTGTCGGTGTCTCCATCTACCGGGCTGGGGTGTGGCATCCTATCCTGACCCTGGGACCTTGACCTGCAGGGCTCAGGTGGTCCTAACACCTTGGCCCCCAAGAAACTGGGATCTGGGGGCCACCATGCCTGACTCAATTTTGGGAACCTCTTGCCAAGACGAGGTCTAGCCACGTTGCCAGGGCTGGTCTCCGAACCGTGGGCTCAAGAAGCCTCCTGCCTCAGTCTCCTAGGGGACAGGGCTGACAGCCATGAGCCATGGTTTCCAGCCTGGATTCACACATTCTGTTGGCGGGGGTGGAGCAAAGGAATGTCCCGGGATGGAGGCCACTGCATACCATGTATCCGGGACCGCGGG